>NC_086332.1:45958945-46266637 GCF_032445375.1 Bacillus rossius redtenbacheri | reverse complement strand
CAATTATTATAGGGCGAAACTGTAAACTTTATTTGGCAACAGAATGTAGCCCCTCCCCATTGGAATCTCTTTGTACGAGAGTGGTTATCGTAGAAGTTTCTGACTTTTGGATTGGTCGTTAGGGTCGAGATGACAGAAATTTTTTCGTCAGCCTCCACGTTCACCTGACATAATGCCATGCGATTTTTTTGGGACTTTATAAAAGATTTGTATCTATGTTCCGCCACTAATTAATAATTGACCATAGTTGAGACACACAATTGAAGAGGCTATTGCTTCCATTACTCCAGACGTGTTAACCAACATGTGGGAAGAATTGGACTCTGGTGTGCGGCATATAACTAAAGGTGCACATATTGAACTTTTGTAAGAACAACTATGTTAGATTAAGTTCAATTTCATGTGTTATTTGTTTTAAATAGTCTAAATTAAACTGTAATAAAATACCATTGAAACTAGGACATTATTTTTATGAACATCCTATATTTCAGCTCCTCGTTCATGAAGCACTCCTCAACTGAAGCGACGGTCCGAAGGGAGGAGGTTTGTGCACCAACGTGTACTGAGTTTCGTTTGGAAAGTTATTCGAACGTGGTTTCTCCAGAGGGGGGAACGAAAGACTCTTCCTGCATCGAAGGACTCTCAGGAGAAGGCGGCTAGTGTCAGGACCGTTACGCCCTCCTGCCGGCGAGCGATTGGCGCTCTTCTGAAGCACTATCGACTCGAGGGTCCTTCGAAACACCGCGCGTTTTCACCGACAGAGCGTCCGAGTATCCTTGTTGCGAAGCGACGGGGCGGGAGAACGCTCTCGTGAACGCAAACAGCAAAGCTACCAGAAGCAAGGACGATCTGCCTCAAAACAGCAAGAGGAAAATTTTTCGGAATTCAACCTCTTTCGTGTTGTAGGAGGGTCTTTGGTCACATACAATAATAAAAAATAAGAAAGTAGAAACATCTTTTATTTAAAAAATTAACAATAGTGTGTAAGATAAATCACCTTTTTTTTCTAACTATGGCACCTTGCTTCTTTTCTGCGAGGACCAATTCTATATATTTTGTTCTTTTTTCTTTTACTCTTTGGAAAAAAACGGTAGCACCTGCCTCCTTGCTAACCCCTTCTTAAACCCCACCCCCTGGATACGCCCTTGACCAGAAGTTTGCGGAGGTGAGTTTTGTGGTCGAATCAATACGCGAAATTTCAAGGTATCATTTGATCTCTTGACGAAAATGTTGATTCACAAAGATGCAAGAAGAATATCAACGAATATTGTTCCCAAGGTTTGTTTCGTGAAATATGAGTTGAAAAAACGAACTACTACTCATGCTAAGAAAGACGTGGACACTAGTAGCATGCTCGGATTGCCAGCTGTCAACGGAAGATAAAGCGGTGACTCGTTCTCACGATGCCCCCAGGTCGAGCACCACCCTCACTCGCGCTGCGTCTCGGTCCAGAGTCTCGCTGCGTGGCGAGGAAACTCGCAACTGCATAGAATGCTGCTAGCACACATACCGTTAATACAAAATTAATTGTGTTTTGTTTACGCAACACCAAAAAAAAGGTTCACTGGCGGACGTTTCTGTTGTCTTTTCAGTAGTGTTAGTTATTATAACATAGAGTACTTACGATTGCACTGCCTGCCCCTTTGCCAGCCGATATAATTAAGGTTTGCCACTATTTTAATTTATTTCCTTACTCATTGTCAACGTACATCTGATGCCCTCTTGACGAGAAGTCTTTCTGTTAGCATAGGGTTACCCATACAACACTCTTCTGCTCTAAACAGTTATACAATGTTTCTCCGCTTCACGTGATCCTTACATTATTTATTACTATGGCCATGCATATTTCGCGAAAAGATTCCGAGAGTAGCTGGAAGTTGAAACACTGTAGCATCGTCTGTGTTTCTTGGTTGGGTGAGGTTATTTCAGACACATGTCAACTGTTACAACACCAATCATAGTAATTCAGTGCGGAATCAAACACGTCCTGAGTGGCTCTCTCGCAGACGGTCGCCAATCAGAAAGAAGAAGCCGCTGGTGCAGGTATAGCTAGTTGCAGTCGAAAAAACGTTCAGATTTTTTTTCGCGAAAAATGCCTGCCCCTATTTATTACGGAATATCCTCAATCACCGTAGGTACCATGGAACATTGCATTGGTAATTAGTATAACCAATGTTCATGACGCTCGTTACCTTCTGACGTTGACCCGCTCTATGTCCTTGATACCGCAGTCCTCCGGGTCAGTGGTGGACTCAGTGCGTCTAGTAATTAATGCACTAATGTCTTACCAGTAAATAGGACAAGTCCAGCAGAATTCATCGTGGTACGGTTCAGCTCGGCGGCGTTCGGGCCAGCGTGAATGCAGCTTTGAAGCCCAGACAGCATTGGCTGCACGACGAGATGGTCTCCAGTAGCTATAATCGACTCTTACGGCCTGCTGGGTCCCTTGTTCACACCTCCAGCAAGGGCAACCAACTTTTCCTTCTGGATGGTTCCATACCGTTGTCGCCACACGATCACGTTACGATGACGTCAAGCCGAAAGCAGGCAGGCAACTTCGGAAACTAGTGGTTAGTTCGCGCGGCGCTGTTTTCATGATAGCGGAAGGCCCGTCACCAGGCGGCAACCCTCGGCTCATACATAAGTCTTTTCCAAAAAAAGGTGGTTGTCTGTAAAGTCGGTTTACGGACGATAATTTTACATGATAACGTCATAAGAAAACATTGATGAAAAACTACATACTTTTTAATTTTCAAATATTATTTACAGTTTTTTGCAAATTTAATTTAAATAATTCGTTTAAATATAATCACGAACAATTAGTTAAAAAGCCCGCCTTAACCTGTTTGATAATACAGAAGATTTTCTCGCACGGGGGTTGGCCAGTTCTTGCACGCTCGGCTCAGGCGGAACGTGACAATTTTTCGTGCGTGCAGCCGTTCATCGATTTATAAGACGTTATCACGTCAAAAAAAGTTTATGGGAGAAGTTACGCATGTAACAAGGTTGTGTAGCCTACGTACGGCGAACAAAATATACCATGCCATGATTCTAAATGCCAGGTTTATTAAGAAGTTTAAAATATAGCACGTAGTGAAAAGATTGACACAAAATTATGTTTCAGTTTTAAAAATTATAATATCGAAATTTCTTTAAAAAAATTTGAAAGGTATTTGTTTTACTCGGTAACGATTTTACGAAATTCGCGTAAAATTTTTATTTGAATTGTATATATGAGATCCCAACGTTACTAAATTAAATGTTTCAAAATTCCTTTCACAAGTATTGGCAATTCCTAATGCTTTTCTTAAGATTAAAAATAAATCACCATCACATAGAGTTTACAGGCTATTGCGCCCATTTTCCGTGTGGGTTTGGCCTGTGGGTTTATGCCGCACCAAAAATCTCACGATTTTGAGTCCGTCGAAAAAAACTTAATGAATATTTACATTATTTGGCTCTATACAAGAATCATGTCTTTATTGTTTTGCTAATTGGCTTACTGAAGCAGTATGCTACAACAATACCACTGATAGATTAGTGATTGCGTGTTTGATAAAAAATTATTAAAGCAATTCCTAGTCTCTTATTTAAGTTAATGAAAATTAAGGCATATTAAAATTCGTTAACGTGTTCCAACTGTTATGTACAATAACACGTGGAGACAAAATAAAATATTAAAGAACTGTATATTGTGGTTTTACAACTTTCTTGTTATTACTTCGTCTCGAGAGAAGGATAGGACTTAGCCACTTAGTTATCAGAACAGGCACCACCAGACTTGAACTTGTGTTCAACTAACACCATGATGCCTGCCTGTAATCGCTGAGAACAATTACATCGGAAATTACTTTATTTTGTCATGCCAAATGAACAGCATAACACTCACAAAGAGTTTAAGGGTATGAAATAAGTTTCTTCCAGCTTTTAAAGTAATTTTTTTACTTCTCACAAAAACTAATTTTTTGAACGAATATAATTATGGAGTGAAAGGCTGTAATTTTTTTGGCATAATTTATTCACTTAAAGTTTAATGAAGTGTAAATGCATACAGAACGCTAAGCTGAATATTAAACTCGGAAGCACATGTAATTTCCATCCAACCATTTTTTACGATTCTTCGTTCACGATGGAAATAGTTGTTCCGTTTAAAACGCGACAAACTTGTAGACTAATCAAAACTTTCCACTCGACAGCTTCTTAACTACCGATGTCGCGTCGCGCGGGGAGGTGTGTGTCTGCGGGCGAAAATGGGTTGGAAAAGTGTGAGGGGTGAGGGTTGGTTTCGCAAAAGGGGTGGTTTGATGGTCGAGCAGGAGCATCGAGGGGTTGGTCAGAGAGGGCGCTGTTTGTGTTTGCCGACGCCTCGGGCGAAGTCGACGTCCACACACACACACACACACACACACGCACACACGCACACACGCGTCTCGCGCGAGTGTATATGGCCGAACATTGGGCAAAGGGAGCTATTATGCTGTGCAGGTGAATGAACCTCGGGGATCTAGTGGCAAAGTGACACTAGTGCCACGCAGGAGAGTGTTCTTGCGGATGTATTGCAGGTGTTACAATTGTACGAGGGTTGAGATGGAACTAATAATGTTATTTAATTTATTCTTGTACAGAAATAAAAAATAATATTCGTCACATTTAGTAAAAATTTAATCCTACACGGAGCTAGTTATTTTTTTTTATAAATTTACTAATCAGCGAAATAGATGCAATTTTATATAACACATGTTCTTGTTGCGCGAAAAAAAGTTAGCTATCTCCAAACTGTTTATCATTTTATTGTGCACTTTGATCGACAAAATTGCCTTCTTTTCCAATTTAAATTAAATAACATTCAGTGACGTAAGAAAGGGGTAAATGCGTTTCAATCTTTTGCCGAAATTAAAAATAAATCAATTAGTAATCGGGACACAACCCGGCACAAAATATGGCATAATTGTAATTATATGAAGTATTAGTAGCTATTGTATTTATTCTCTTGTGACTCAATATTTTGTTTCTTGAATTAAAAATCCACAACTTGAAATTTTTTTATATTATTGGTGATATTTAACAAGCATTGAAGAAATAAAAAATATTAATAAAATACAGAAAAATAAGTTCTTCTCAGGCTTCATATGGTTACATAGGATAAACATTACAATGCCGTGATTTTTTTAATCAATTTAATATTAGTTTTTGGTTTTACATCAGCTAGGCTTTTCCCAAATCTTTCATAATGTTTCAGAGCACATGTCAGTTTCACAAAGAAGTTACATAATGTATGACGTTTAATATTTTAGAAATTTGGCTGCATCGAAAAGTTAGAATTTTTTTTGGAACGATTCTGATTGACTTGTACTGTCGAGCTTCAAAAAGATTTTTTGTGAATGTATGCCATCCAACTTCTCAAACAAGCATAGATGCACTAATAATTATGTTTTCCGTGACGTCAGAATCATCCAACTATATTTGACCAACGTATCTGAAGTTTTCGATGGATCCCAGAATGATATATGTTAGGGCATTTTCAGATTGTGTGGAAATGCACGCGAAAATTAGTAAAAAAATTTTTTTCTCTTTTAATAACGTCATTACAAAATAAATTCAAGTCTTTTAACAAACAAAATAAGTGTCTGTCCGAGCAAGGTTTTGTAACATTTTCCTACTTAAGTTATTAACTTGTAAACAATTTCATTTGTAGCATTTCCCATGATTTATTGTTCATCATTCTCAGCTTTTGCCAATTTACACTTATCCAACACCATGCTAGGCTTTTTTCTACTAATAGGTTTCAAAATACTATTAAAAAAATATATTTGTTTTTCAAGATTTGTCCAGCAGTATGAGAGGTCCTATTTGTTTCAATACGTGCAAAATTCAAGGTTTTTTTTTAAAGTTATATACGTACCCCAGGGCTAGTTATTGCAAATTTATGATATTCACGTTTATTCCTAAATAATTTTATTAATAGACTTGGAATGGAGGACAACTTTTCCCAAAGTATCCATGGGTAGTTAGAAATTATAGATAACGTAGTTTGTTGACATTAGATATCTGAGAGGTGTTTTCATGTTATCAAGACAGGCTATTTATGTAGATTATCCAAAATATCTCAGAAACTGATGAAGACATAAGTGTTATTCCTAGAAAATACTGCGGCTGTTTTAATTATCTATAATTCGGGAAGAAGTATGAGCTCTTGATTTGTTTGGCATATTGTTTACCCTAAATCATGTTCTAGGTTATCACAGAGGACTATTTTATTGATTAATGTTGCTTATAATGCGTTAAAATTAGTGCTGAGAGGTTTTTATTAGGTTGAGCTGCTTACTGTTGTCTGAACCAAAGACTCCAATGTATTTTGAGATTGTTGATTTTATGTTAAAATACACAAAACAATTTATATAACTAAAAATATTGTAGCTAGGTATAAAACATGTTCCATAATTTGTACCGCATCAAAGAACGTAAAAATAGAAGGTAAAACTAAGTCCAGACCGAAACACAACTGGCCTTTTTGGTAGTGTTTGTAAAATTGAGTGATATTTAGTATCGGGAAGATGCCACATTAGTTTCGACAGCTTTAACATTCTAACAATTTTTAAACGTTCTTTACGGGATTGACTATACATTTAGAGTTTTACAGAGAATATTAAATAATTTATTTTGGCGGTATTGATAAAGTTATCATTTAAAAAAATTAATTCAATTCTAAACGCCAATGGTTTTACAAGAGAAACTATGTACAGTATGTCCGTAAAGTCCTGGTGCGCTTTCGACTCGTCACAAGAAAGCTAAGAAACAAGACAGATATAAATGTGAAATCTCCAAGAGTTTGCCTTTTATTTTGCAAAGATTTCACATTGCCATCTGTCTCGTTTCGTTGCTTTCTTGTGTCCGGTCGAAAGTGCACCCTGACTTTACGGACACACTGTATTTGAACAGCGCAGACGTGCAGGGAGCAGTAAGTAGCCTTTCATGACAACATGATTCCTCGGCGGCGCGTGAGCTCACGTTGACGTCGCGTGCGCCGTGTCGAACACAGAATGCCCCCCCCCCTCCCCCCGCCATGGTCACAGGTCACGGGGGTAAGTCCTCCCGGGATTGTTAGCTTCGCCGAGTCTGAGGGATCAGCGACCATTTAGTAATTACGCCGCGCGTGGATTCGAGGGAATCAACCCTCTGCCATGCATCCGTGGTCCTCTCTCTCCCCTCCCTCCCCCTCGCCCTTCTCGTTCTCCTCTGGTACTTCCTCCGTTCGGCGAGAGCTGGCCTGTCAAGGCTCCCGAGGGCTGCAATCCGTTACGCGCTACCTCCCTCCCCCTCCGACACCCACTGATACCGTCCTAACCATTTCACGCCCCGCGGCAGTCGGCGGCGCTGCGCCGCGCGAGCTTGCTTGCTCTCTGGAACACCCGGGCCGCGTCATCGTCCAGCATTCCAACAGAGAAACGCCATCACGTGTACCTGCTGTCATGCACACTCCATCTTTTTTTTTTCTGATGCCCGACATCTTAGCTCTCTCGGTGAACGGCATCTGGTAGCTGGCAAGTCTTCTCGTGTACGCAACGGAAGCCGCAGGGAACGGAAATGTGCGACTGCGGTGCTCATAATCTGTGGCAGACGGCGCGAACCAAAGTTTACAAAAGTACAAAGGGAAAAATTATGGTATTAATATTTTAGTGAATTAACTGTCGAAAATCAGGTTAAAAGTCGGGGTTTAGAAATTTTTTACAATATATTTCGCTTTCATCGGAGCCGTTTCATTATATAGTTTAACATTTCGCTCTGCAAATCGAAAGATTCGATATTCGACGTAGTTGCCCCGGCAACAGATTATAGCGGTGGGTGCGGAAATAACTTGTGTGATAAATAATGTAGATATAAACACGATTAGCGTGCTATATTTATCACGCTCGGCACTATATTAAACAATTCTACGTTAAATTTCGTGTCCGAGTTCCCCGTATGCAACATGAGAACATTAGAATGTGCTCGTTCACGAGGTTAGATGTAGCACATCTCTGGCGAGTATTGAAAGACTCGCTCACATTTTTTTTTGCATTTATGTATTTTAAAGTTGTCAGCTGACAGTGTTTAAATGTCACAGTACACTCACAGTCATACTAAAAATATATAATTTTTTATATTTATGTAGCCTATATATATGGTTAAATGAAATACAATTTTAAACTATTTTCAGTTTTTTTTTTAAATGAAATTTTTAAAATACTTATTATTTTTTTTATTTTACCAATCGCCACATAAACTGTTTCTTAGTCACTTTGCAGAACACAAAAAATTGTTGTAAAAATTCAGTATTAACTCATATGTAACTGGCCCTCGGATTAGTGTGAGAATTAATATCTGGCCTTCGAAATGAGTTAAGATGGCCTTTGCTTCTCTAGAATACCCAAGCATCCATGTCCGTGATTACCCCCCACCCCCCTTTTTTTTTCAAGACGTCACATGGTCGCCATAATACTGGTAGCCCGGATGTGTCGATCCTTCACTCCTCAACTGAAGGACTCGAGGCTCGCTATAACATGCCAATTTCTTATAGTTAATTTTTAAAGGAATTATCCTGTAAATTGAACACTATGTATAGCTCTCTTGCATTGTATGTGTCGTCTCAAAAATTATCCACAGTTATTCACTGAAAATTATTTCATAGCGGTAAAATGTGACTCAGATGTTCGTAATTGTGATAACTCGCGTTATCACTGACCGGCATCATGTGGTTCAGAACATTATACAATCCGGCAATAATACAGCCGCGTCAGTTTATATATTTTTTAAGGGTGGATTGTGTTTCTTTACCTTGGCCGGCAGGGCGCATCCCTGCTGGGTCGGTGTTTTTTTTAGTTCTCTCATAGTTTTTCTTTACTATAGGTTTTCATGTCAGCACAGTGTTTTCTGTTTTTCTAGTGGGTTACATTTCTGTAATAATTTTTGGAATAAATCTTATTCACGTACCTAACGTGATAAGAGAGAATTTTATATACAGCAACGCTCATTGGTATTTTTTTCCTTTCTATAGAGCAGGTTTTATCGACTTGTTTTAATTACCATTGAGCTTTACATAATTTATTTTGTATTCCCTTTAAAGCTATATCGACGTTCGATAAAACGTCAGAATCGTTAATCCGACATGACCGCGGTTACAAATGTGCTGGATGAAACGCATTTCACCGTATTAAACTTTCGACACTTTTCCCCCGGACTTTTGACGTCAGCGATAGAGCAAAAGAGTTGATATTTCTTTGACTGCGAAATCTCATGAGGATACGGATCTTCTGTGACCTCGCTCTCATGAAGTGAGGGTTGCGGGTTCGATGCCAACAATCTGGCGTGACTCGAAGTTTATGAGCTCCGAGTTGGCAACCAAGTGCTTCCGAATCCACTGTAACCTTGGGTATCCATGTTGCTTTAAGCCTAATCCTTATAAACAAACAGCACATTTTGTACCTTATAATCACACGTTAACCAGCAGAACTCAATATTTTTACGGAGAAGTATAAAAAAAATAAAATAAAATAAAAATAGCACAGATTTAAATTAGCTTTCTTTAAAGAGGTCCGTAAAAAGGCAAGTAGTATTTCTTTTGAAATTTCATGTAGTACCGAATTAAAAATAAAAATAAAGCTAATATGGTTATCAAAAGAGCTGAAGAAGAAATAATTTGATAGCTGTAAATAAGAAGAAAAATTCTGGATACGACACACTTAAAAAGATTGGTAGATACGTAAATAGCTTGAGGAGGGAAATGAAGAAAAGAAAATACGGAGATGGTAAAATACACAAAAGAGTAAAATATGGCAAGAAGTTTGAGGATGGAAAACGATTAAAAAAATTTAACAGTATCCATAATATAATGGTATGGGTGTGTTTCAGATTTATTTGTACAAGACAGTTCGAAGGACCGAAATTAAATAAAAATGGGACAGTTCACACATACAAACTATTAATTAAAAGAATATTTTTTTAATCGGCCTGACATTCCTGGGATGCCCCGAGAATTGTTGAGTTGACACACGCACGTGTTCTGCAAGGAGACGTCGACGGCGAAACCGCTCCAGCACTTGTGCCGATGTTGCGCTGCGCGAGTGGCGCTTGCTCTTCGCGCATGCGCTATGGCCCTGCCTCCTTGTACACCCCCTCCCCCCTCCACCAAGCCCGGTCATTTCCGCCACACAACTCCGCAACCCCCGTAAGCACCGCCGCCAAATGAACTTTGCCCGGGTGCGTTTTCAAGTATTAATATATTCTCATTGCAAATACGCGCGCGCGTGGCAACACACACGTAGGGTTCCAGGGCGTATGGACCATCGCCGTATGCAGGAACTAACAGGTAATACAATGAGGCATTTACATTACCCTCCTCCTCTTCCCCTTCCCCTTTTGACCATTTTCGTCGGGGCCCTGCTCTTTGACCCCCCCTTCCTTTACTCTTCAAACCTCCCCCTTCACCGGACATTAACCCACATGTAGAATAATGGGTAACCCCCTCCCCAACATCAACCCCCCTTCCCACGACCTGGAATATGCTATGGGTATGGAAATGTGTTTATAAAACGCACGCGGAATAGGCCTAGCGTAAAGTCTGGACCAAACTGCCCGTTACAAAGAAATTTATTAACGCTAAATACAGTTTGATGCTATATATCCAGGACTGGTTTGTGAAAAAATATGTGTATATACGTTTTTTAGTAATTCGAAGGAACAACGGAAATAATAGGTAATATTCCGCGTTTTCCTTCCTTGTTGATCTTCATAGCTTTGTTTTTATGTTCGCCACCGGGTAACGAATGATGTGAGAATTGATTGATGCTCCCGTGTTCGGGTATTTATTGCCACTATTGTCATAGGACTGTTTATCATACTCTGATAATAGCCAAAGATCACTTGTAATGTTTTAATAACAACATTGAATTTATACAAGAAAATGAAATTTGTATTAATGAAACAAGTGTACTTCTAATTTCTTTATTTTATGTTTGAAATTTTTTTAGCAGCAAAATATAAAAAGAAATAATTTTTTCTTATTAATTGTTTAAAAAAAAAATTCTTACGGGAAGGAATTTTTTTTTAAATCGGAACGAAACTTCTTACTAGTGACACCGAAATTTTGCCGTCACTAATAGGATACTACAAAATAATAAATATGTTGTCACCTAGAAATATTTGGTATTTTGTATTTAGACAAAATATTTGTGTGGTCATAAAACAAATTTGTCCCCTTTAAGTATGAGGTTGAACATTGCCGAAGAAATACCAAGCTGAAGTAATAATGTTATATAAAATGGTTATCAGGAAAAACCCCACAATAAAACCTTGTGTAAGCTTAATTTTAAAAAAAAATATATTTTGTTTTTTTGTTTTTCGTTTGGATCCAAGGTTCAAGAGCACAATATGGTTGAATATATTTCCAATGCTCTTAATTTATCACATGTCAAAGTAGAAAATCTCAAAACTAAATTTTATTCTCACGCCTCATTCCACATAACAGAACTTGAAGAAGACTTTGTAAGAATAAACAACATTGTGATTTGGCCCAATGGGTGCTTGATAAGCCCCTTTTATGGTAAGCTTCACCCTAATCTCTCACCTGTCTTGAGATAGGCGTTGAATCCAATCCAGGTGTCAGGAGGAACAACATAAAACTCTTTGGTGCAAACGAACTCAAAGAAAAGGAATTTATTCTATCACAATGTAAGAGGTCTCAGATCAAAATCAATTAAATTTTTTGAAAATATCCTTATTTCCCAACCACCATGACATCATCTGTTTAACGGAAAACCTGATACAATAATGACAGCATAAATTCAAATTACTTCACAGACGAATACATTATTTTCAGAAATGATAGAGATGCTATTATTACGATGAAAAAATTATGTGATGGTGGTCTTATTGCACTAAAAAAAATTACTTTTTAATACCCTGGAATCGAAGCAGTATGGGTTAAATTTAAAATAAATTCTACCAAATATGTTATTCTGGGTACTATTTATCCACCCCCACAAACTAATACAAGAACATATTGCTCTTACTTTGAGAGCCTTGAAGACAAACATTCCTGCTGTCAAGAAGATTTAATGATACTTGGTGACTATAATGTTCCCGGCATGGATTTGTCTAATAATATCCAGCACATTAATGTCAATAACAAGGCACAGTGTCTACTCAATTTTTCATCAAGTCTTGGTTTACGCCAATGCAATAATATACGAGCTCCTAAAAATTGGTTAGACTTATGTTTAACTAATCTATTTCATTGCTCTGTGGCAAAATCAGATGAAGCACTCGTCAAAGAAGACACGTACCATCCTGCTTTTTCTAAAAAAAATATTCTGGACAATTTTTCCTGTAAGATCACTTCATCTACTGTCTTGAGGAATAACGCAATCGGTGACATTCTTGGCCTTTATAACTCTATTAAAAATTATGATTGGTCTAACTATTACAAATCGTCTGATGTTAATTATCTTGTTGACTAACTGACCATTGAATATGTAAGAATATTAATGACTACATCTCCTCTGTTATAAAAAAAGCTTCCAGTTACCCCAGTTGGATCTCTAGGGAGTTACTACAAGCCATTGAATCGAAGAAACACTTTAATAAACTTTATAAAAAGAAACAATAACATAATATATTATTCCTACTTTTTCAGTAACGTAAGCATGTAAGAAATCTTATTAAGCGTGACAAAATAAACTTGTGCAAATTTATAAATAATAATTTTAAGGTCAACCTCAAAAATATTTTGTTACTTTGTTAATATACTTAGGAATGGTATTCACGAACAACACTCATTGAAAGTGAATAGTGTTATATCAAGTGATAATGATCTTTGATCAATTTTTTATAATGTTAATGTATCTTCTAATGATAAGTACCAAAGAAATACCCCTTCTATGTGCTATGATACAATCTATTTTCCTTCTATTTTGGAAAGCCTAGTGCTTTGTGGCATTAAGTCCTTAAAGTCTTCCATGTGTTCTGGTCCTGACGGGATACCCCACTTTGTTATAAAAGGTGGTTCTCATTTATTAATACCCCTTCTGTACAATTTATTTAACAAAAGCCTTTACCCTCAAATCTTACCTAACAAATGAAAAATTACAAGGGTTGTTATTATTCATAAGAGTGGTACCAAATGAAATGTCACCAATTATCGCACAATATTTATTCTTAACAGCTTTTTAAAAAGGTTTTTAAAAATTATCTTTAGAATTATAAATTATCGTCTTAAAAATAGATTTTCTTTCTACCAGCATGGCTTTATGACTGTTATGACAACAGCTTCTGATCTCATTACTTTTATTTACCCCATATATGATGACATCACTAATAGGGGTCAGGTAGACGCCTGTTATTTAGATATAGCTAAAGCTTTTCGTACTATTAACAATGTTATTCTGCTCTACAAACATTCTGATTTTTGTCTAAGAGACAATTAGGTAAATTGGTTCTCTAGCTACCTTAATAATATATGTTCATTGTTTCAATTAATAACTATAATTCTTCACTTTTAAAAGCTAATTCGGGTGTACCTCAAAGTGGTACCCTTTTCATCCTTAATTTTTAATATATTTATTGATAACATTTTATGTGTTTCCATCAACTCCACAGGGGTACTTTTTGCAGATGATCTCAAAATTCGTATAAGACTAAGATCTCCCAATGATGGTATATAATATCAGAATGGCATTAATCAAATAAATATTTTGTCCAAACGTAAATAAGTAGCTCTGAACAAAGATACAATACAAATTATTCATTTCACTAGAAAATATTTTCCAATAAAATTTGATTATAAACTGGACAATACTGTATTCCCCAAAACCCTTTCTTTAAAATACCTTTGAATTATTCTTGACTCAAAATTATATTTGCATTTGCATGTAACTACTTAACACCCTGTTCTAAAAGAAACTCTAACTTCAATTAAATTTATAACTTATGATACTACTAATCTTGATTCTATCCTTTCTGTTTATTTATCACTAATTAGGTCTAAATTTGAGAAATGTTTTAGTTATCTGGAATTATATTAACTCCCCCAACAATTTAAAAATATATTCTGTACAAAATAAATTGTTGAAAATCATTAATCTCATAATCTCCACCTCATGATCTACTTAATCGTTTTGATCGCAGAGCGCATATAGATGCTATTTTTATTAAAAATTGTAATAGTTCAATAATTAACTGTAATTATATACTGGATAATACAGGAATAAGAGTCCCACAATTTAATTGTCGATTATCATCTACGTTTTGCACATCTCTCATGAGGAATGACTAATTTTATATTAATTTATAACTATAATAATCTGATAAACTTCATATTCTACATAAAATAATTAAATTATAAAAATAATAAATGATGATTGATTTATTTATATTAACACATTCTAATTGATTAAATTCCAACCTTTTACAAATATGCTTCTCAAGAATCAAGGATTGTGGTATTATTTCTCCTGGTTATTGTTCTGATGATTTTTGTTGTTTTGTGTTCTGCCCTGTCCTACTAAGTAAAATTGTCTTGTCTGTGTTATGCGTTTTATTTCACGTATTATATTTGTCCTGTGCTGTCTGTTTGTGTGTCTTATCCTTTGATTTTTGTTATTAGGTGTTTTTTTGTGTGTATTATATTTGTCACGCCCACCACTTAAGTGTCTAGTCTGTTGATGGGCATGGTACAACATTTAAATAAATAAAAAAGGTATGCCAACGTACACCAGCTAGTTAAATTGTTAGTTTATCACATATAGCTTGGAAGTCATGCCTCAAGTAATTTTATATCTATAATGTAGGAGTTACTTCGCAGTACACCTTTTAAAATTAGGTGTGATGATTATTATAAAAAATTTTAATTGAAATAATGCATGCTTTCCATTTCACAAACTCACATATACTTGGTATACATTGATATATACCTCCATCGATAACAATGTGAATTTATGTTCAGTGCAAAATTTCTTTTTTAACAATTTAAAAGCACTCTTTTTAAGTAAACTTTAATAGTGATTAAAAATTTATTGCTAAAAACTGTTTAATGAGAAGTAAAAATAGTTAATATAATTAATTAGAATATATTCAGCTTATGTTAAAATCACGGACAGTTTCTTTGCAGGTCTGAAGAATAATTAAAAATAATTATGTTTACTTCATACAACTATGTTTACTGAAGGAATCTTGCGCAAAACCCGCAAAACTTTACCAGAGACGACCTTTTAATTTAAAAGTTTGAAACTTTCTCTTTCGAAATAACATACTTTCTCGTCCAACGTTCCCTGGTGTCCCTTGGAAAAGGACCATTTTCCGGCTCATTTCCTTTTATACCTCTTTAAATGATAAACAACTAACTCGCCCGGCATAATTGATGGCCTCGAACGCCGGGCTGAGCGTTGTTTATTCTGTGCCCTCTGCTTCCTCCCCCTTCGCCCCACTTCACAGGACGGAGGATGCTCAAAAATGCTAATTCTCACACCCCTCGCTGGCCTCCTATCTCTCCGGCAATTCCAAGTCTCACACATTCTTTGCCCTGTCCGCAACCAACCCCCTAAATTTCCTTAATGATTTCGCAGTGGTTGGTTAATTGTCTTTTTCCCCCCTCCAACGATAATAGTATTTTTTTGCCCCCAAAGTTCCTTTCACGAAGGCATAGCTGCAGTAATGTGCCCACGAGTAAAATATATAACCGTTCCTACTCTTTTATTTTAAGTTACAAGTCCTCGCCTGCTGCCGGGACCACGTCATTTTCAGCCAGCCACTGTAATTTAAGCAACACTAACACGCCACTTACATCACGACACTTACATCACGCCAGTTATCCAACACTACAGGCGCGAACTCGTCACCATAATTACAATCTAAATAAAACATCTGGTGCACCCAGTGGACTAGACCCCCCTCCCCCTGCCGAAGTTAACCAAAAATAAAATCCTCGCTGCAGAGTAAAGCCCCCCCCCCACACAAACGATCAGTTTGAACTTTCAGTTCTGGATTATCAGTTGGAACTGTCATGTGTGAGCAAGGACGGTAGACTGGTCAGTCGGAACTGATGGACTGATGAACTGATGGCTTTTCATCAACTCGGACTGTGGGCTCGAGAGCCCTTAGTCCAAACTTCCGAGTGTGGAATCAGCGTCTCGCCAGTATAAACTGTCAGCCCAAAAAATCAGTCCACCAGTCCATCTCCATGGAGTCGTGGCAAACATTATTTTTTTAATACTCTGGTTGCTTAGCTATTTTAGATTTCTTTTTTCTTACTAAAATGACAACTTCAGCGGCAACATAAAGTTTCTTCCGTGTTAATACGACGAACCGATACATCCAACAGCAACAGCAACCACAAGACTGAACGTTTTTGGGGAAGGCTTCAGTCCAATCCAAACTGTCAGTTCGGCCTGTTCGGTCCAAACTGAGCACCTGGACTGATAGTGTGTTCAGAGGGCCTCAATTCAATCCAAACTGTTACTTCATGAAAGCGTGCGCAGCGCTTAATTTACTACAGGCGCTACCTAACCCTCGCGGGGGTGGATCCGACGGGAAAGGGCGCTACACCGTTCATCGCAGTCTGGAGGCGTTGGGGAAGAGCTATGTCGAGAGGCTGAGGCCACCCATCCAAAAATCGACACCACCCAATCCCTAGCCCATTCAGCAGCCGATATCTTCCCTGCTGGCTAAGCCCCTCCGACAGGTGCCTATCTGGGCCGATCACATATCTGGGGCTCCTCCGGAGCACCTAGAGAACCCGTGATCCGGCCGAGAACTAATCCAAACTGTCAGTTCAGGCCGAGCAGTCGGAACTGGGAGCTGGACGGATCGTGTGTAGGGGCCTTAACGTCGCCTGGTACTCGTCTGCGAGCTCAGCGGTTGGATCCCCAGGCCTGGCATTCGGCCCTCGGGGCTCGCAGCTGCTATGATGACGGCCCAGCTGCAACTCCACTGCAACTTCATTAAGCAGCTATTTCCGAGCCTGCTGCTGGGACTTTTTCCGTCGGCCGGTTCTCCCAAGGTAATCTATAACCATTTAGAAGTAAGATCTACGGGCAGTACGCAGCAGCCACGCGCGTGATACAAGTTTCGCAGTAAGGCCTCTGTCACAGACTAATAAGATAGCTGTTGCAGTCAGCCAACGTCTGGGATTTGCGCACAAGGTACATAGGCCTTAAATATATTAAATAAATTATATAAACTAGACTAGAGCATATAACAAATAACCTTTTTTTGCTTTTAGTGACAGAACTAAAGTTTTTAATGGTTAAAAGTTAGATGATGCAATTTTTTGATTTAATACACGATTTATGACAGTTTTAGTGTATTTTGTTTTCGTAATTAATATCTAAAAGGATGCACAGTTAACTTCAGAGATTTAATTTTTTAGATTTTTGAAACCCGCTTCACTTCTATTGTGGAATTTGAAACACAATAGGCTTATTCTTACAATACATTTGTATATCACTGTAATAAAGTTTTTCTAAATAACGGAAAGTTTTTTATATCATAATTTTAGTATCATAATTTCTTAAGGAAATAAAATGTTAATATTGCACCTGTTTTTTGAATCTATAGGACTTACGTGACAACAACGGCAAAAATGTGGTATAAAATTTATTAAGCTGTCATGTATTGGTTTCTGGTATATTGTTTTTAATTTATATGGTGTGGCTAATACATCTAGTCGGCGGAGGCATATATTATAGAACCTACTACAATATTTGATGAAGGTCCGATTCGGATGCGAGAGTTTATAACAAAATGGTGAGCAGTAGGCTGCATTTATAACCAAGCATATTATGGACAGGTATCATCATAGTAGGTACCTTTAGCGTCACTCTGGTGGTGTGTGACGGGAACTCGAGATATGGACGCCCCCCCCCCCCCACCGAAAAGTAAGGATGTGTTCTTTACAGAGACACCCTTAAACAAATGATATTTTAATTTCAAGACTTAATTCAGTGAGAAAGTAGTTGTGTAAAGATACCCGTATTATTTAGACGCTCAAACAACCTGTTATATCAGCAAATAAATACTCTTCCAGAAGTAATTTGTTTGCGTTCACAAATTTTTAACACTTTATTTTCAGACCACTTTAAATTTTAACGCTTTCAAGTTAATTAATTGGCAGGAATTTTTGGCTAGTTAAGATACTGTTGTTAGATATAGCCTATACGGGTATTTCATTATGTTCTTTGGATTCTTCATGCAATGGGAAAGATTGATTATAATGTTTCTTTGGAAATACGTCATCGATGGCGTTACTGAGATGCCTCAGTAACGGACAAAACGGTGAAAGTTTTCAAACAAACAGATAACAAGCCAAAATCAGCCAATGTCTAAAGATAATGCATATACAGCACAGAAAATTCCAAACTAGTCTGGAAAAATATCACAATACATACGAACACAGCCGGCTGACAATGACGAGCCAGTTGCGGAATGAACAATAAATAAAGACAAAAAGTCATCAGTCTGTTTGTACCTGTTTGTACCTTCATTGTGTTCGTCTGTGCTGTCGTCGTTGTGGTGTCTAGAAAATTTGTTTTAATATCTCAGTGTTCACTTTTGCACCCTGTGTTGTCGTTATATTAGTCTGTGTTAGTCTGTAATGTGATAATTTTTTTTGACTTGTTCCTTACGCGGAATTATCTGTGCTGTATATGCATTTATATTTTACTTTTGCATGATTTTGGCTTGTTCTTTGGTGTGTTTACACATACATATTGTTCGTACTTTATTGAAGTTTGTTGTGACATAAAGTGTAACCGGCAACGGAATATGCCCAAAGAAAATTTTTAAATCATATTTGATTCTGCCATTCTCCTCCTCGTGTAGCGTGCGTTCGTATGCTGAACGGTATCTAAGCTCTCGGCCTTCACGCGCATGCGTGCAAACTTCTCTCATGCCATCTCTCACTCACTCATGAGCATAAGGATGTAGAGGCTATTTTCACATACATATTTGAAATGCCTGCCTTTTTTTCATAAAAAAAACTGGAATAATTTTCTACTTAAATTAATTCCATCCTTAAAACATATAATTTCAAATGAATTTTTTACGAACCCTTTAACATTAACCTTTTTTTAAATTTATGATTGTACGTTGTTACAGTTATTATTAAAATATTATTTCATTTTACATGTACGAAAATAATATTGTTTTTGTGATACTCGAATATCAATCGACTTGCGAAATGTTTCCTAGTATTTGAATTACAGTAAACCATTATTTGCATAAATTAAGTTTGTTTTGGAAAAAACTATTTTATTTACTGAGATAGGTTTTTTAAATTATATTTTTAGAACGGTACTCTACCGAACGCACTAGTCGTCGGCTTATGCGATCTTTGTTTATTTCGTTTTCATGCCATTATTTACAATCGGGGCAATTCCTACACTTGTTTCAAATGCATTGCATTATTAAATTTCTCTTCTGATATATGCTACACGTAATGTATTATTCGTAAAATTCAGGTAACTTTATTTTATAGGCTTGGTACCACTTGGCATTTATTTGGTTTAGGGACTAGATATATAGATGTATCACTTTTATTTTTCAATTTCTGTTTGGTCATACAATTCGAAAAATTTACCACCATTTCATAAATTTATTCATTTGAACTATTTAATAATTAAATGGATTACAATTTTTTGTTCGACCCTAGCTAGGAAAAAAAAAATTTTAGCCTCTTAATACATATAGCTAAAATGTAATAAACAAAATATATTTGTTTTATAGGTCAAGATATCCATGCCATTTAAGTCAAGGTCTTTGATTCAGAAACATAAAATTGTTAGTGCATCTTTCCATACCATTCCGACGAGCATTCTAACTGTGTCACTACGAACAAGGAGTTCATACAAAGCAACAGTAAGATTGTGTCATTCGCTAATGCTACGCATACTATTATACTCGGTACGCTTTACGCATATTGTTAGGCCTATTTTAAGACTATTAACAAAATGGTTCTTAACAACAGAGTCAAGATACTATAAGACCAATTATAAGTGTATGTAAAATTTGAAGTTGTCAAATATAAAATTCCGTTTGTTTATTTATTGTTTCTCAAAATTTCAGAGCATAGCATGTACCACACTGTATCGATTTACCGGTTGAGTTACAGGCATATATTTTACGGTGATTTGTGCTTACCTAGTTGCGTCTAACCACCTCCAATCATATATGTACCACTAGCATTTAAAATTTTTTTATGGGTATTGTACGTAAAAAAGTTTGTGGGATCGTTTCAGACAAGAGTAAATCATGTGAACGATAGGAAGGGCGCACGTATGATAGGATAGTATTTTTCTTGCAGTATTTTTAGGTGAAAATTCATAGTTCGTGGGATTCATTAGAGGTAATTTTTTATGACGGACATATAGCACACTGAGCATTCAAACACGTTTAGGCTTTAGGTTGCTGAAATTTTTTTCTCAATGATAGTGTGGTTATTAATATACATGTTTATACTAATCCATAGGAATAATGAACCTTTTTCCTGGAACCAAGTTGTGTTTATAACGCCAATTATCCTAAGAAAATTGAGAGTCATGATTAAAATAATTATTGTATAATGATTCACTAATTATTTTTAACTAAATAATACGTTTCGCTTCAGCGAATGTTTAATGGTCGTGATAAGATTTAAAGAACAAAGATGATAATACATTTACTATACGCATTATATATATATATTCAATGCTATACGTTAGCTCCTACAGTAAGAGCAAAAATAATGTTTCTTAATAATAATTTGTATTAAAAAACCTCAATCCATATAGGCAAGTAAACTATTTCTTATAGTAATTTGTTTGAAAGTAAAAAACTAGGCTAAAAAGCTTTTGATTACCTGGGCGTTATTTCTATAGTATTCACAACTTTACTACATCGGTTATACAAAACAGCCTTTACGATAAAATACGCATGCAGGGATATTTAGTGAATATTTTTTGATGTGTAATCTCCTTAGCTCTCACTATACGGCAGTAATTTCGTGAATGGAACGGAAGTCTCATGGAACTGAAATTTGAACCACGGTGCTTCCATCTGTGGCGAATGGCGCAAAGAAAAGTTTACAAATTCAAAGTGAAACTTTATAGTAATAACGGTTTAATGAATTTTAACAAGATTGGCAGTATTTTCGTTAACTTCCTTGTCGAAAATCAGTTCCAAAGCTGGTGTTAAGTATTTTTTCAAATTTTTCGCTTTTGTCGGAGCCGTTTCGTTATATATTTTAAACTTTCGCTCTGCGAATCGAATAACTCTATAGTCAACGTAGCTGTTCCGGCAGAGAATTCTAGCGAAGCGTGTGGAAACTGCGAAATGTAGTTAAAAACCAAATCTTCGTATAGGTACGTATAACACTCGGCATTATTTTAAAAAAAATTAAAGTTAAACTTAGTGTCCGAGTTTCGTATTATAAGCTTATTTGCAACACGAGACACACGAATTTTCTCGTTATCGTGGTGCACTAGCGAGTAATAAAAGAACAGCGTGGTAGGACGTTCAGAAATAATGATTGGCCGAAAACGTATCATGGTTTCAGAAATAACATAAGAGTTGGTAATTTACTTGTGTAAACATTCAACTGGATATTGTGTATTTTTAGCAGATACTCACGACATGTATTTCGATTATACTTAAATAGCGTCGTTGCGATAATCCAATCATTTTCTTGTTTATGAAATGTTTTAATTTTTTGTCTACGTTTATGTTTCATTCAAGCCATGTTTTATAGAATTATTTTACCATTGCCTCATAGGTAATATTGACTTCAACTTGCCTGTCGGGTAAAAAATGCACCAGATAAATTTGCGCAAACTGTGGGAGAAGTACAATTTTATTATTTTTTACTAATTGTAACATTATTAATAAGGATTTTAAGGTAGTTGTGTTGAATATTACAGCAGCGGAAGGTTTGTATTTTAGGTTACCTACAGTAAAATTTGAGGACGTAATAAATTTGTAACTTTTTAAATATTTGTATTTGTTATCTTGCGAACATGATGTCGAACGATCGAGGTTCAGCAATATTCGTAGCTGATCGGGATTGGAATTTGAATACATGTCGGTGTCAAATGAAATACTACTATGTTCAAATTCATTACTTGTGCTCTTCTAGTACGTAACAGTTGTAGCAATCGCGAACAAAAAAATATTCAGCTTTTCCAGCGGTTTCTCTTAATGCACCGTGGTATTTTCTGCAGTCTTAATGACGTGTGCATATGGAAGAGTTACAGTCGGCCATTATAAATTATGCGGCGGTTACAAGAAGGTTTTTAAATGTATGAATTTGGGTTTGTACTTTGTCGGTTTGCGTGACTTTCCTGACGCGGCAACACCTATGTTTGGTATAGGTCATTTTATTGCTTGTGTTCTGTAAGTAATTCAAACTTTCGTGTTTATATACAATGTGGCTGTTTGGTTTTATTATTTAATAGCGTAGTTGATTATGTATTATATTATGATAATTTCGTGATCCTGTTGGCGCCGCCATAGTGTGCACCCGATACTCGCTTCAACTTGATCATGTGGTCCTTTAGATATCCTCAGGGATAAAGCATAGCTGAAACAGTTTTATAAAATACGGGGACTTTGATGTTAATACGTTACGGCCGAGGCCAGAATGTTCCCCGCCCTTCTTAGTTTTCGATGCCTCTGTTGAACTAGTTTCACTCCACAATTTTCCTCCACTTTATGGCTCTGCCCACTATACCATGTCTTAGAATATAATGCGAATTTCAAAATGCTCTTTTTGGGGTGAAAGAAACAACTAAGGTTTAAAAACCAGTGTTTCCAAAATAAAATTGTATTAAAAATATCGTTAAATCATGCAGAAGGTTGGTTTGGTTGGAAAGTAACTTAAAAATATTGTAAAATTGGAGTAGTTTGTCCATTCTTGTAAAATAAAGTTTTTTTTTCTCTCTAGTGTATGATAAAAAAAGCGGTATCTATGAAGGGTGTAAATACGACGAAATTTGTAATGATAACTTCGTTAAAACAACTGAATTTGATTGAATATTACTGACAACTTGCGTAGTATTTTTTTTATAAATTTGCGTAATTTTTTTATTTTGAAGGGTGTTTACCCGATGAATTGTCTTGTCTTAATACCACTCCATACTATCGAATTTTTGTTTTTATTTTACTTAGCCCTGTGAATTTCAAAACGCAGTTTTATGGTATATTTAAGGAACATTCGTAGATTACGAAAAATTCACTTTTCCTTTTTTTCAGAAGAGCGTTTGCACTAGGATAGTACTCAAATTGAAATAATTTAAGTTCAACTGTTAGAATTCTGTGTTGTTTTAGTGAAAATCTTAAGTTGATTGTGTCCGGGTATTAATGATTTTGGTTGGATTTTAAGTGTTGCGTATAGCCTGTTTGGCGAGAGATTTTGGACCTTTAAGATTTTGAATACTAACTACTGCAGAAACTACTCTGATTTTGAGTTTAAACGTTTAAATTCAAAGACTTAAAGTCAGCGATGATTCTACAACTAAATAAAACGTTCAAACGATAATGGTAATATAAATAAATGTCGAAATGACCAAATACAATTTTTGACTCCTCTATTAGCTATGCGAAACGGTATTATGTAAACCATTCGCTTTCTTCGACAATTCATTTTTATGTTTAGTTGAAAATAAAAATAAATAAATAAAAAAAGGTGTAGGTACATTTCTACAGAGAAATGTTCTTTTTTATTATCAGTATTTTTCAGTAAAGAAAGTTTATAAAAATATATTGTTTCTAAAAATATATATTTTTAATTAACTTCTTCGATCCAATTGTCGACTGACATGGAGAGAGTATCTGTAGTTGTGAAAATGCAGGGTAGATGGTGCTGCTGTTCCCTCTGGTTTCGCGCGATTTACCTAGATCCTTCTACGTGGCGAGCAGTTTGAACGCATGATCTAGATTTAAAATTTACGTTGCTACTAATAGAGCTTTCGCAATGAACTCATATTTATTATTAGGAGTGTATTTATAACTAGTGAGATTTCAGTAATTTTCACGTTTTCAAAATATTTATTGCAAGGAATGATTTTCACTGAAAACGATTTTTAAAAATGAACTTAATAAGTATCTTGGTGGCATGATTGCCGAGAAATTTTCAAGGGCAATATAAAGAAACAACCAATCACGTGTAAATTATTTTAAATTAAGTTCATTTGGGATTTATTTTGCGATAAGATGATCTTGGTTAGCTATGAATTATGTGAATTATAGTTATCAAATACTTTAACTGTAATAAGTTTCATTTTTTTTACCAATGCCAGTACATACTGCAAATCTAAGTGAACACATCCCTATCAATTTCAGCGGAATTTTTTAAGGCAATGTCCGAAATTAAGTACATAGCTAAGTATACTTGAGCACATACCGGCATTATCTTATGGTGTACTAAATCAATTAGGGCGAGTATAATTCTTTACATTAGGAAATTTTACTAGCCAACTAAACAGGTTGTTAACTATTTTCAAACAACTGAATTGATGGCAATATGGGCACTTAAATTTAGACTTTTTGTTTTGCAAAGAAAAATCGTTGAAATTTGTTGAAACTTCTTTATAAACCCGAAATAAAGTTTTTATTTCATATGTAAATCTTGGAAAATAAAAAAGAATTAAAATAACTTTATAATTCTTAAAATTTCTGAGTTGTTCATTTAAATATAACTTAAAAAACTCTTTTTAAAATGTTGGCTTTTATTCACCTGTAAGAACATGACAAGTACACATATTCGTTGACTATCATACATGCATACTTCACTTTCAGTTCGTAAACACTCGCGATGTTACTTCCTGAGGAAAATACATGTAAATATATACTTTAAACGAATTGGACACGGCATAAGGGTTGGTCTCACTCGTCAAGTTGAATTTTTCGGTCTGTTGCTTATTAGAGAATGTCATAAAAAAATTCGAAAATGGAATCATAGAAGAAAATTTATAGGAATTTCTCACTCATGGAAAAATGCGAAATAAATTTATAGCAAGTAATAATGACGAAATTACTTAAAAATTTATCATTTCCAAAATTTGCATGACCTTTATATAAAAAAAAATTACTATGCCTTGTGACGACAATATAGTTGGAAAAAAAAGATTGAAATGCTTTTATAGTGGGACATCCTTAGTATTGCCTTAAAAAAGAATAAAGCACAGTGGTAGCAACTGAGAGTTTAACACTCGTTCCTTCCATACAGCTAAATTAAATATAAACACGAACTTTTGATATCACATTTGATAAAATAGGTTTTGGAGGTAGCTTCGATCATTATGTCTTCTGCGTTTGTGTGTTTTTGGCTATATTTTATAACTATCAAACAATAACTGTTTTCATAAAAACAACTACACTGTGACGATTATAATAAATACATACATTTAAAAAAATTGGGTTGTGAAAAATAGGTATGAAACTTTTGTTTTGATTTAAATGTAAACTTGCTTATAAGTTTATTTACACAACTGTACATCCGACCTATTAACTTGAACAAACTTACGTCTAGTATATTTTGGGTGTAAAGTAACTTATGTTAAAAACCTTAGAAATTGATTCGTTATGATAATTGAAAATTACCTAAAGGTTTGCCGTATCTTGAACCGTCAATAGATAGATCCTACAAACGAGCCGGGTGAATACTTTATTGGTAGGCAACCGGTGTATCTTAGCGGCCCCGATATATCACACAACACTTTACTGTCTGTCTGAGCTCAGTGTGGTACTGGAAGCAACAAGGCAACTCGTGTGGACACGTAACTGTGCGGTAATCTACACCAAGTGCATGTCTGCAAGCTCAGCTGAACTAAACATCTCCATATCATAGCACTTTGAACATACAACTGCTTATCTGCCCCTGCGCTTTATGCCACCCTCTCGTCAAACACGCTACACCGGTTGCCTATCCACGAGTCGTTCACCCATCTCAAGTGCGGTGCTGTCATAACTTAAAAACACACAACCTAGAAACACTTAACTTAAAAATAAACAAATAATTTTTTTTAAGTTAGGGCAGTTCTAAGTTGTAACTTTCTAAATTGTGTGTTTTTTGGTTGTGTTTTTTTGTTGTGTGTTTCTAAGTTGCATATTTTGGCATTGTATGTTTATAAGTTAGGTGTTTATAAGTTTGTATCGTTATATCTTATTTTTTTGTTATGTGGTTTTTAAAAATTCTAAGTTGTGGCTTTTCTAAGTTGTGCCTTTCTAAGTTATGTGGGGATCCCGCCTCAAGTCAGTATGCCTTCTACCGACTACTTCCTTCACGGTTCGAGGTAGAATAAATGTCAGTTTTCATTCTTACGTAGTTTATAATGAATAATCACCTCCCAAAACTACTTTCCATCCTGTGTAGTATGGGAATGTAAGTTACATTATTTATATATATATGTTCTGTATAAATTAAACGTCTTTATAGCTATCAAAACTCACAAATATGACCTAAGGGACAAATACACAACTAATGAGCGCACCAGGTTACACATATAGCTAATAATGAAAATGTCACCTCATTAGGTGTTCCTACTTTTAGTTGATGTGAACAACTTAGCAAGGCCATTGGAATGTGAAATAAATTTTCAGGGTTCTCCGGGACTTTCATATTAAATACAACTCGTGGTACTTTGTCGAAACAATATTGAGTTTTGAAGTCAGAAGCCGACTACTAGGTGTTTATTCCGAAAGTATATACCGTTTTCACAGCACAATAACCATAATTTTCTCTTAATTCCTGTTGTTAGAATTTGAAAATTTATGCAGTCCACTTAACTATGCCCTACATAAGTATATCACTGCCTTAGAGTGCAATAATTTTGTTTGCTCTTGTAATAAGATATTTTTATGTATCAATATCATTACGCGCTTAGTTAAGCAACACATAATGGGCTTTTACTAGCGTGTTGGATAATCTATGCACTAATGGAATGTACTGTGCGTATCCTTTTCATTATTAGCACCTTAACACGTTAGGTATTGTACAAACATGTCGATAGTTTGATAACTTCAACATCACTAAGTTGTGATAACTTAATTATTTAATATTTTTTAGAATTGTAAAATTAAACTTTACCTTAGATATTAAAATCATATTAATTGCATTTTAAAAGAGGTTAAAAGTATTTGACTTTTTATGTGAATGATTGAGTAAGTCTTTAAGTCTTACCTCTTCTTTTGTACGAATAAATATCGATATCCCTAGGAATATACAGCTCAGGGAAAAATTGGAGTGTGTGGCGTGGCAGCACTGCTACGCTGTGGAGGTCGTCCTCTTCTGTCGCTAGGTCTCTTCTTCCGCTTCATCCTCTCGTTTTTCCAGATCACATCACTTCGTGCATTTCTTCAGCTTTCACCATCTCGCTATTTCCTTTGTGTGTTCCCGCGTAGTGGTGGAGGGGATAGACTAAGATTCACTTTAATTGAGTCAGACACCCTAACAGTTCCAAGACATATCCGAAGTTCATCGCTCGCTTGTACAACTTCGTAGTCGGAATAAATAAAAATTATATTTATGAGAATTTATACTATTTTACTCTTTTATACTATGTTTAATGTCAATCATCTAATATAACCAACCTAAATACCCGTCCAGGTAAAAATTAATAATAAATTTTTCCTACAGTTTTAATAGTGTAACAGACCTAAATAACTTAACTTTTACTGTTACAACAGCCAAATAACGAAGTTATACAAACATGCATTATTCGGACATCTGTAACTGTAAGTGAATTTTAGGTTTCTCAGAATAAATGGGGAAGGGGCCGAAATCCATAGACTAATGGCAAGATAGACTGCACGCCCTAGTTGTGTAGCAAACATTGGAGGTCCCGAAATTGAACAGCTTATTTGGCAATAAACATGTCAACAACAAGTGTAGTGGTAGACGCAGCTAGCACATTGTTGAAGTTAAAGGCTACGTCTCATATTTTCATGTATGCCCGTGTTTTAGTACAACACATTTTTGTTTTTAGTGATTAGAACACAAAACTACGCAGTGGTTTGAAATAAACTTAAAGTTAAATAAACATCAACGAACCTGATTTCTTTTCAAGAACCATTGGTGTAAATCAATGATTACATTATCCATCGACTAACCATAAGCCGATGTCGGAGCCAGACACGTAAAACATCTAATTGTTACGTACAGAGTGAGTCAGAGTTCAATCGAAAAACTTAGGCTGAAGGTTTGTTACAAATAGAACTAAGTTGAAAACATACATACGGTTTAAGTGCTTCCGTTATGTTTATACATTTTTGAAGTTGAAAAACTTTTAAGATAGAATCCTAAGTATTTAGATTGTGTTTTATTAAATATTTTTTTACAAACAACGCAGAACTCGTTAATTGCTTAAAATGATTTAGTTTAAATAATAAAAAGGGGAGTATGTGTGAGAAAAATGTATAAAAAATTCCAAATTTACGTTAAGTGTTTATTTCATTTACTTTTCATTTCAAAGTTTTTTACGTAAGCATGAACTAACTACACGCGCATTTTCTTACCTTAAAAATTGAACCATTGATCTCAGGACAAAATGATTCTAAGCTTCATCTGGCGGTGTCAAATTACATTTAAAGTAAAGCAAAAGAAATGCCTTAGACTACGTTGTGGATGCATTCTTTAAATACAGTTTTCGTCTGTGAACATCGATTATGAATACATTTAGCATGCCCAAAAGTTTTACACTTATGTATAATATACCCCCCAATGTGTCAACATTGAACTTTGTTGTGCTTTTCAAAACAGTAAAACAGTAAGAGATCTCTCGTCTTATGAGTATTCAGCCATGTCAAGAGTGGAGGGTTCCCCAACGTTTCGGTCAACACTGCAGTCGCCATTACCAGGGTAGCAGTCCCCTACATATTTCATGAAGTTTCTTGACTTGTGGACATAAGCCTCAAATTGGCCCACAGCTGCAGCCAATCAGGAAACACTCGCGTTTCAGGTGAAAGTTAGTCCAGGATACTCAGTAACAGACTGTTACCCCGTTGATGATGACCACTTCAAATGTTGACCGAAACGTTGGCGAACTCTCCACTTTTGACGTGGCTAAAAATCCATAAGTCAAGAAACCTCACGTAGAATGCCTGCGAAAGCTTACGATTATTAGTTAAACACTACCTGTAATAGTTTTTTGTACTTTTACTAGGAAATTCCTTGGAAACTCAGTTGCCAACGATATCGCTTGTAAAACTGCAATGCAGAGATATGTAAAATTACAAATGGTAAAAAGCTCTGAATTGCAGTTTTACAGGTTATATCGTTACTGAGTAACTGAGTTTCCAAGGAATTTCCTTGTAAAAGTAATTTTGTTTGCACTGTAGGCTGATCACTTAAGGCACCAGAACTGCAGGCAAAAACACAAAAAGATTGCAGGCCCGCTCACCACCTTGCACGTAAAGGCGACTGCACACTTGATGAACGCACTGGTGTCGCCCATAGAGATTTCTTATTTCTGCCGGAATAGTTATGATAACTATGTATAGATGGACTTCCTAAAGTGCAGTGGTATTCGTGCGTAGACAACCATAGACGTCACATACCAATGGGGTGATTCAATGCGTTTAAGGGGCCCTCTGGTCGGTGTATATGTGTGTTAGTGAGGTGGGATGATAAGAGCAACGCTCGCTGGTGCTTCTAGCGCGGTGTCGCCTCTAGGCGCAAGACTGTGAACTAGCGCGCAGTCTTCTCGTCGTCCTTAGGACAACTGTGAACTTTGAGCGGTGACCGTAACATTATACGGCATAGAAATGAAGATAAAGGTGTAATGCATGTCCCTTAAGTGCTTTCAAGAATCTGTATCGGTTTTTTCACGCCTAAATTTACCCTGAAAACACGCCTTTTGACCATTTAAACTCTGGAAAAAAAATCAGTTTAAAAACTTAGTCCGAAATCAAAAGTACTTTTCGGCTCTCGGTGAAATCTTAAATGCTTTTCGTAAACAGACCCTACTCGGATATCTTGAGCAGTTTAGAAATCGCTTTGTTTTTCCTGAGGCACACCGTATGGTTCCCGGGTAGGCGGGGGCCTTAAAGACTGGCAGCTCTTTGTGAAATCAACGCGGAATGCTGTGCTGTAATACTCATTCTCTGAACCTCAATGTTAGTGTATTTCGTCACGTTATCTTCGCGTTAGTTCATGAAAATCTGTCAAATGACTTTGGTCGATCTGCATTTGAAATTGACACCTGAGCCTTTAGCCGCCGCACCCTGGGACGCAGTTGCGTAGTTTCCTGAGCGCATTCGGCCATTTAAGGTGTCCGCCCGGTCAGGGCTGTATGTGTGTTGTTGAGACGGGCTGATGAGTGCGACGCTCGCTGGCGCTTCTATCACGCAGTATCGCCCCTGAACTGGCGCGCAGTCTCCTCGTCTGCATAGGCCAGATATGAGATTTGGGTGGTTACCATAACACCACACTGCATGTAAACAAAGATAAAGGTTTAATGCAAGTCCCTTGAGTGATTTAAATAATCTGACAGGATGGTTCATGCAAAAAATACATCTGAAAACACGCGTTTAAAAATGTTCTCTCTTCTAAAAAATAATGTTTAAAAACTAAATACGAAATATAAAACACTTCATCCACCCTTGGCGTATTCTGGAATGATTTTCGTAAGGAAAAAAAAGACACTCTGATGTCTTGAGCAGTTTGGAAATCTCGTGGTTAATTCAGAAGCTTTGCACACCGTATGGGGACTTTAAAGGCAATGCGTTTGCAGAGAAACATTCGAGGCAATGCTATTTGAGTGTTTCAGACGTTTATTTCGGAGCGCCCAGAGTGCGAGAGTCACTGAAGCTGTAAGACCATACAGGATAATGTATGTGAGATGCATCTCACCCGGATTAACTGGAAAAAAACGTACATTCGCTACGCCGAATTCCCCTCCTTATCATTTGAATATCACACAGCAGATTTAAAGTGTACATTTATGAATCAGAATCCAATCCAGGACTCAAACTAGAGCAATCGCGCATACATCAATGCCTGCCGCGCCGACTATGACTGCGATTCAAAGTACGCGTTCCCGTGTGAAGCAGGCTGTGCTCTGCAGATCCTGTGGCCCAATGAGTATTAAGCGTAGATTGAAAGAAGAACGTTTTATTCTTACAGAATTTTTGAATAGCACTTTCCCTGTAAATGTCTTCAAGAGACACATGTACATACTTACTTACCTTCCAGTACAGAATCGAACTTTCTTAATTTCGCCAAACTGCTGTTAAAATATTTTGCTGTCAGTTAGGTGCCACATATAATACAAATCAATACACCGCACGTAAAACCTTTATAAACTCCGAGTTACAAAAGAAAATTGATTCCTCAATTATTTTTTTTCTTTCACACAAACAGTGCATCTAAGGTCACGCAAAAGCGTGAGGGAAGTCGCCTGCTCGATCTCGTTTCCCAGCGCTAGGAACGGTTTTGTGCTAAATGTGATGGACATATAGACTGGGCGCTATAAATAAACATGGAAATTTTTAAGCTGAATGACAAATATAAATAAATTGACTTAATTGAATCGGTGCTTATCGGGTTGGTTTCTGCCACTATCACTCACATATTGTTAGTAATGAATTAATCGCGCATATTAATTATAAATATAAATATACCTGTATACATTTATTATTGTCCTTTTATGCCAATAATTCCAAAATGGAATAGCGACAAGATGTTAGTATAGTCAAGTGAACTTTATTTCTAACTAGTTTTTTTCGAACCAAATAACTTTTTGTAAAAGATGGCTAGTATGTAGTTTCCTCTCTCGTAGTCTGCACCACCATAATTTTTCTTTTGATGAATAGCTTCATAATTTTTTTTAACTTCTGATATATTGTGGTGAGACGGCGTGTGAGATATATTACATATCTTACAATTAATGACCCAGTGTTCCAGTAACATTTTTGGAAAAACAGCATTTGCGTGTACAATACGGAGAACTTAACAAACGTTACGTCTGAGGTTTTGATTTGAGGCAACAGTTGCGCTATTAGGTTGATGGACCTGTGAGTGGGCCACGTTAAAATGCGAATTATAAAATTTAAATATCCTAGTAAAAATTAAGGTAAGAATTACAGTACTTTGCACAATGCACTTACACAGTTTCTGTGATTTTTTACTTGGTACGTGTTGGGATTGAAAGAGGGAGGGAAAAATAAAAACATATCTACGCATTTATTATAACTTTCTTTATTCTCAATTCCATTCTCAACTACCAATCTAGATTTTTGTTGATTTTATTTTTAGTCTATCTACATTTTTGGTTCAATTTCTCTTTGCTATATTTTATATAGATCCCTTTATCCCATACAAATGAGATTTCAACCATAACACATTTTATTTCGTTTGTATAAAATTCTCTGCTATACAGAATATGGGGTTTTTCTCTTTTGGTTGTGTGAGGAGGGTGTTGGGTTGGTAACAGGCTTTTACCGATTTCATAAACAATTTCATGAAGAAAAGTTAACCATGTAGTGAGACTCCCTTTACATTAGGTTCCAAGTTAGCCCACGTTCAATTAATCTATTTTATAACTTAAATCATTCTAAAGTGCACGTATTCAGAACGTACCAAGAGATATTAATTTATTTATAAATCAATCTAAATCATAGCTGTAAATTGACTACCATAAATATTGAACATTTGATTTCTTAATAATTGACACTTATATAAAAACATGTATTATCTAAATAAATAATCTACTAAGTCTCAAGGATGCATTTCAAAACCTTTTTTTAAATTATTAGAAAAATTGTAAGGTAATCCTTTCCATTCGCACGCGAACCAAGTAACGCGAGTGATACGTATGTATGTAGGCTAACTGGCCGAAAAGGAAAGAGAGGTTTTCCTTGTTAGTAGCCGATTGTTGATTTCTGGTATCTAATTAAATTTTTGACTTTTTAGATTCACTTCTACTTTACGCCTAAATCACGGATTCTTTATTCGACTTCACTTTCACGAGTGTGCAATACCAAAAAAATATAAATTCCCATTGATGATTGGAAGCTCATAATCGTACGTTTTTTTTCTTTACCTCCCCACAAAAATGAGTAATAAAATATTTCAGTACACGATGTAGTTGGTTATTTAACACACTTTAAAATAAACCACCATTACTTCGTACAGTAAACGGTTGTGTCCGAACTAGACGTGAAAATATTTCTTGTATTTAATGTGCACACGAACATTATATCCTACATAGTTATTCAATTGAAAGTTTTGATCCAAAGACTTGATCATGTATGGTTTCTGTAGATCCAATAATAATATTTTATTATTAATTTTTGGTTTTATTATTTTGGTGTTCCCAGGAAAAAATCAAAGTTGAACGCTTGGAAGTGAAAATATTTTCACGTGTTTTCTTTTTGCATCCGAAGCTTATTTTTAAGCTTTACAATAATAGTTTGTAATATAAAACGAATTTTTTCCCATAAAAATAAAACATTTCCATGATTATCTAGGATACTCATGCGTTGAAAAAATGGCTTTGCCTCATACATTCAACCACTAATTCAAAAAGAACGTGACACAACTCACCGTATTGGATACAATAAAAAGTACATTTTGAAATATTCATGCATTACAATATATCCGGAAATGACAACTACACAACCAGATGAAAAAGAACCACTCAAATCTTGTTACACAAATATACGTCATGTACCTGAACATGGAGTGAGACAATTTGCCAAACAATAGACGGACATGAGTTAAGAAAACATTTTTTTTGACCAATAAGTTTCACATGACAGAATAAATATATTAAAAATGATTTTTTTGAAAACATCTCGAGAAAAAACACACCAATATTTGAATCAACAAATTCAATTGACACTGGTATCAGTTTCACCATAGAAAATTGTTACCCTTTCTTTACCGCTCATATCTTTATCAACTTTCCAAGAAAGCCATGGTTAAGTGTAATAATAATATCCAGTATAATAATTCTTTTAATCTATTATACGTGGCAATCCTTTCTGGAGGTGTTTTTTTTTACTTCTATCACACAAAATTACACATCACACACACACACACAACTGCTGTTTACATTTTGTAGTGTTGCATTTGTTTTTATTTGTGCGCCTACAACTAACGTGCAAAAATCACTGTGTACAAACAACGTAATCTCGATGACAGTCCAATGTGAAATGAGGGAACAACAACAACATCAACAGTTCTACCCAAAATTAACAACCATAGTTCATAAGCCCATCATGCCACGGATCTTCAAATAACACGTTCTCTCTTAATTCAGTACAGACTTTCATAAGTTATGGAATGCCAATGTTTTAAAATGTGATTACTAAAGAATAAATAAGCGTGTCTAAATTAAGTTTCAATGAGAGTAAACTGGGTGGCGTCAGTTACGTTTTCTGCACATTAAAATAGCGGAGTTAAATTTAAAAAAAAATAAAAAATATGGAATTGATTTTGATCCTATTCACTGCAGATAATTTCAATAAGATTACATAAGGGGGTTGTCGAAAACTATACGTATCACAGCAGTAAAACACATCAATTGCGTTCTCTCAAATTAAAAAAATAATGGATATTTTTTTACTCAAAGTTTATTAATTATTTACCAAATAAAGTCACATTTATAATTAAATTTCTAACTATTTCCGCTCTTGAAATGAAAAGACCCTCAGATTTCACTCACTGCGGCACAACCTTCCATAAAGAGTACTGTATGATTGAAGGCCGTGGCACGATAATTGTATGGTTTTATAATTATTAATAACATCGGAATTCTACACGTGACTTTATTACATTCTTTGGAAATTCTTGTATCAAAATGTGCGATCCATTCACAAAGTATAAAATGTTCTTCCATTTGTCATTAGCGTACGTTTAGGCTATAAATGTTTTTATATTATATATTGGCTTAGGCTAACAACACATCTCCAGTATTGATTTTGAGTACTCTGTCCATAGTTAATATTTTTATCCACATTTCCTTATAAAAACGTACACCTTCCAGCAAAAACAAATAAACCTCATGCCTACATTTGGTTTTATGCCAAAAAAAAAAAAACGATAGCCTATGTACAATCGAGATTTTTTGGAATAGTTTGAAGGCTTTTTGAATATCACATTGTACATTATAGCTATAAATACTAGCTACAGCTATGGAATGTTATTAATATTTTAAATATATATTTAAAACAAACTCTGTAAGTTACTAATGAATTAAATTAATCACACATAAGAAAATAATTTAATACGGTTAAGATGTTTGTTTTGTAACACATAATCTTAATATAAAGAAAGGAACTAACTAACTAACTAAACACTGAAGAGTATTTGTTTTTGCTGTTACACAACATAAAATATATAACACATGACGTTGTGCCAAACAAAACCATACTTCTAGTTAGCCAACCAACCATAACCACTTCTAAGCTTTAGGTTACAGGGCCTATTACCGAAGAGTAAGGTACAAGAAAAGGGATTTTAGGCGGTGGGTATAGGAGGCAGATTTTTGTCGTCACCTATAAAAAAATTACAACGCATTTTCAAAAAATATTTACCTGCCTCTTCTCATAGGCATTATCGGTAGACAGAAATTCGCTTAGCATCACCTTAAATTCCCATTAAAAATGTTTGTAAAGATGAAAATCTAATGCTTTTTACTCTCGAAAACGTTTAACAAAATAATTATTTCGTACAAAGTTGGAAAACAAAGAAGAAATATTACAAAATAGCTATTTTGCAAAATCTATCAAATCGCGGATAACTGCATACTCAAACACTGCGACATAAACTATAGTCTTATATCTATTAATGTATAATATTTATAAACAAATATCTCACATTGTCAATAATTTGAGTATCTTATTTCTTTGGGAATGATAGACGCACAACAAAAAAATCCACAAAAGAGTAATAAAAAATTCACGAACATTATTAAAACTTGATTTTCCTCAGCTTATACAGCCAAGAAATTTTCGGAAAACTTTTGGGGGCGTTTTAAAAGTTATTTGTTACGCAAGATTAATAAGGCAATAAATTCAATACCCCTTCTGCAGTGACTTAAAAAAAATAGCTCACAAATTTTCTGCAGCTTTGACACCGTAAATTATAATGTTTTACGTCGTCTGTGTATAGTTAATGATGTTCAACTTGTATAAAAACAAGGTTAATGTACCAGCTTGCAGTTAAATAGTTTCAATTATCATGATAGACCTAAATATCCCCAGTTATTTTTGTTTCCCTTAAAAACTAAATAACATTTTGTTTTGGAAATAATTTTCCACGCAATGAGATTGTAGTGGAACAGTTCATGCGGAATAAGTTTTTGCAAGGTTCGGGCAGGTGCTGGGCAGAAGGCTGGCTGGTGTACCTCAGTTTTTGACTCTATATTATAGAAAACTGAGATGTCAAATTTGAAAATCAGTTGCAGGAGTAAACAAAAATACTGTGCCGTTTTATGTACAAAACTTTTCATAATTATCTACTGTCTCTACCACTAACGTTTTTTTCTACATTATTTGTAATAAATGGCATTCCCTATGTTAAACACTAATTACCTCTAGCTGTATGCCTGATATATTAATTATATTTACTTCATATATTTCTTCGACTCGACATGTTTAGTACAATACTGATTTTTTTTCCTTTTCCTTAAAGATTTACTCCTCTGCAAATCATCATTTGACATCTCAGCATTGAGTGCGAATTGCCTTTTATTATACCGGATACATGTAGCACATTGGGTTATATATTTCTACATTTAAAATCTAATCTACCTGTATCAACTATTTAGGTTATGCCATCTGTTTTTTGGTATTTTTGCTTTGGTTTTTTATATGTATATATGTACTGTATATCACCAATAACCAAACCCCAGGTCGAGTTTGCGTGTCTACTTGTTATTAAAACGTTTCTTCGCTAGGGTTTGATTTTTTTCTAAGCTACACTGGATATTTTTCTTCACTTTACCTTTTATCTAGCTACACTGAACTTTGTACATCTTAAAGGGGGTATCACCCTTTATAATATATATAATAATATTTAACAACTAGATGCAATCATTTCACGACATCGTCTTCGCTGCTACGAAAATAAGCCCCACTCAAATTTACACATCAACTCTTTGTAAACTACACAATCCACATAACTTTTACGTTTCGTAGATATATAAGTGCTTCCTTTATTTTAAAATAACACATGTCCATCACTCATTATTTTAATATACATAATCAAGTTTGGAATATAATATGTTTGTTCATAGTGTACGCAATATTATTTCCCCATGCGTGAAATATCTATCGCTGTAAATACGATACTTTGGCAAGCTACTTGCAATTTACGAGTGTTATTGACAACAATACATAAGTTTGCAGTTTTGAAACCATTTGGGTTGAAGCTCCTATTCAAAAGTGCACGCGGTTCTATGTACAAAGTCTTCTTAACATAAGCATGCAGGTTAATGGTTTTTGGGTAAGTGTATTCTGATCGCATGTCCTCGGAAACGAGTCGAGTAGAGGGTCTAGCGGTGACGTCATCACTGGCCCAGTTCACAAGATGGCCGCTTTCGCTGCGTTGTGTTCGTATTCCCCTGTTTTACCATCAAACTAGTAGGCTGGGCGCTAACCAGTCTTCATCCGCTAGCTGCCGGCGTGCCGCACAACATTAAGAAACAACACGCTGCTTTTACACGGGTGTACAACAGCATCTCCGTTTCAAGTGCTCACTTTAAACACTATAGTTCACCAAATACCAACAACTTGGCAACGAAAAATATATTTTTGCTGTAAAATGAGAAAAAAAATCAAGCTGCATAATTGTGACTACTGTTTTACAATAAATTCTAAATACGTTTAACATCAGGAAGAAAATAACTGCTCTAAATAAAATGATTTTTTAAAAGAAAGAACACTACAAGTGATTTTGATTTTCAAATAAAATATTTTATAGAGCTGAAGGTTTTTTTTTACAGCTTCACCAATGATTTTTTATTCAGCCTTGAAGTTTTTAGGAGTTAATATTGTGAACTATAGGTTTTAAAAAAATAGCACCACAGTTGATTTAAAATTGTATACAACCTAGTATTTTAACAACAAATTTTAAATATTAAAGTAATAATAATCTGAAATATAAATATTTATTTTTAAATCACAGATACAATTCAAAAATAAAAACTTATCTAACAAACAAGAAACTGAGTTCAATCAATCAACTTGATATTTAAACGTCATATTTTCCGTGATTCTTAAAATATATATTTTTTCTGAGCAAAATCTTAAAAACTGTTAATCGGGAACTTTTCAGAACATAGTTCTTCAATGTAATTTAAATTGCAATTATTTGTTTATAAAATATGTTGCACGTAAAATGTAAAAAACTACATGGCCTTTCATAACAAGCCAACGTGAATCTTTTTCGTTAGCGTACATTAAAACTGTTGGCATTTTTGTAAAAGAATATATATTTTTAGTATTATTTCTAGCAATCACCCTTGGTCACATACCTATAAAACGATTTACAATACATATATTTTTAATATATTGTATACCTATAGTTTACCAGACCACAACTGAAATTTGAACATTAGCTGTTATTTTTTTTCAAGTGTCTTAAAAACTACGTCAGTTAAAAATAATTCGCATTCTCACTGTTTTCTAACAGAATTTTATGGACGAAAATTTAATAACCCGCATACACATAAATTGTTTTGTAAACAAAATATATGCCTGAATATATATTTTCTCCCTGAATTACATTATTTCTTCGTCGTTGCACATAGGAATATAACTTACTAGTTGGCACATTTAGGAAATAATTGTCAAAATAAAATCATCTGGACAAATTTTCTCTGTTTGAAAAATTACAAACAACCAGTCTTGAGCATGTTTACGAATATGTACACACTAAAAATACATTTTTCCATTTCCATACACGCCTTAGGTAGTAACATTTTTCACATGCACTCGGTACTGCATAAATATTTCTGTTTATATGTTTAGCTGCAGATTTATTGGTGACTGTAATCTCGTCGTCTTCAGAATGAATTCTGACAGTGATTATGAGCCTGTGAACCGCTCCTTTTAAGCGATCGTATTGCTGGTACCCGACTGCTGCATATATAGTAATATATGCAACTCATGGTGCCTGCAAGAAAAAAGAAAAGCTTTAAAAAGCAATGCGCCGTCCCTAACCAACCATGAATACAAGCGTCAGCCAATCGTGGGGCATGCGCAAACTATGTATATAACTATATTCTCGCTGTTCGATGGTGACGTGAAAATAGTTGCGAACCGTGCATGCTGGACAGATGTTGCTCGTTAGCCAAGGAAGATAAATAAGTTATTGCCAAACACTCAAATTAAATAGTATAACATCAGCAGGATCAACCGATACCTCGAGATCGTAAATACAAATGATTTTATGTTTGCGCACGCTAAACCACAATTCGCTTGCTTTGATTAATATTTGAGTTAGCTAACTCTGATTATCAAGAACATCCAAACACTTTTACCCATGCCCATGCTTTTGTTAAGCAAGCCGCAGTTATTCAAAATATTGAGCGTTTCTGAAGAAGAGTTAGGTTTTTCTGTCTTTAAAATTTGACTGACGCAAAATAATAAGTTTTAAATAAACACATACAACGTTCCGATATCATATAATTATATTTGACATCGTAATTTCAGAAGTAAAGATTGATATGGGTTAAGAACACTTACAGAAAGAGTTGTTGCGGTTTTTCTTGTCCCTAACTAATATATCGAACTACTATTTTCGACAATAAACTTCGTGTTAATAACTAGAACAAGGAATGCTGTGTATGAAAGTTTCTTTACTTGGCTTAAAATTTGGATATAAAAAAATAAGTTAAGAGTTAATTAAAGTTTTAGCAGTTTAAATGAGTTTTAATTTCTCAAATGATTTCAATGTTCATAATGTTTGTATTATCATATATATACGATCTTCCTTGCTGTCTAAAAAAACACATAGGTTTTATATCCTGCAAGACAATTTACAGTAGATATTTAGAGATCAAAAACAACTTTACAAGGTTTCCAAAGTTCGCATACTGTAATAATAATTAGAACTAACAAAACTTTTTAAGCAATATTTCAAGAATAATAGACTAGTTTAGCAGTAATTAAAATAATTCAGTGTACAAAAGGCTGACTGAGAAACAAGTTGTTATTGTTTGAATCGGAATAGAAATTTACCTACGAAAAATCTTACAAACTATCATCTAGTATCGGAAAAATTTAGATTAAAGTCTAAAAAAAGAGACCTCTAAATGTTTTAAGTAGTAACCCTATATATAACATTTAAATGTTATATTTTTACCCTACTATTACGCTTTCACATACACTGTTAATGCAAAGGTTTTAAAATGTCTTAATTACAACGTTTTTGCATTTTCAATAAAAAGAAAAAAAGTTTTTATGATGGAATATTTAAAGCTATTAAGTTTATGTTTCAGAAAAAGTACTGCATTTTATCTTCACCTATACAATAAATTATATGCATATATTTTGAAGCGATTCATTTGAGTCACTTTCCTACATATTTATTATTTTTAGGCCTAAGTAACAGACGAAGAAGACAATAAATTAAAATCATCAAGTATCCATGCATACGTGAAGCAAACTCGAAAACAAATAAAACATGCAAATAAGTTGATAAACAGTACTTCATTTAAATCTTTATAGCATCAAAGAGAAAGCATACTCCAAACTTGTACCAAAACAGTTTACGATAAAGGACACATGCAACATAAAAAGTTTCGTGCTTGATACTTCGTCTCAGCGTAGATTTCTAAGTTACTTTTATAGAGCCACCGCATATGTGCCTGTGTGTCTAGTATCAATTGTAAATCGATCCGGTAGATGCTTTGATTTTGAGTTCTTTAAGCTCAGTTTTAGTGGTAGAGACTGTGATTTAACCGACATAAAAATTTCACACCTCCGTGAAAAAAATAAGATTAAAATATACTGGCATAACATATATAATTTCGACTTTTTTACATTCAAAATAAATTCACTGTTAGAAACTTTTTTTGTAACCAAAAGAGAAAAAAAATAGGTTCAGCTAATTTTTTTTGTAATAAATATAAAATGTCAGACACTGTCAAACTTGCAACTCAGTTTAATGTGAACATTGGAATGGTAAAATTATTTCTCTTGCTTGACTTATTATGCACGTTTAAGCTAGTGGTAGGAAAGTACCAAAAATTGTTTTGTTTTAAGATGAATCTATAACCTCCATGCATACTTGAATGTTACAAACAGATTGGTTTGTCTGTGACACACATTAAATATGTAAGAAATAAAGAGGAATTGAATTAAAATAATTGGTTTCCTCTTTTCCTGGATAGCAATTCATATATTTTCTATCGATCATAACACTTTGATAACAAGATAACTATTTGTATACAAAATTGTAAGCATTGCCATAGTATAAAGAGAATACCCGCTAAAAATTTGGTCTTATTAAGTAGCTATTATTACCTAGGCTAACTAAGCAACACTGTTAGTAGAATATATAATTATATTTCTTCAGACCTAAGCAATAAACAGTCAGTTGTAATGGATAGCACTAATTTTCGCTCAGGGACAGATTTAACCTTTCAATGGTTCAGTTGGGTGCAAAAAATACTGGAAAACGCGTTTGCGTAGCGATAGACGTTACAAATTAGCTCAAAAATTAATTATTCAGTAAGAATATATTTTTATTTTAGTTATTACATGGAAGCTCAAAACTTTACTACACGGTCTATAAGCGAGATGGATGAAATGAACAATATGTCAATCTCCAACTGCAGAAAAAAATTAAGTATTAAATATCCCATACGTATACGTAGCCAACTGTTAGTAAACTATAGGAACTTTGAAATCAACCACACGGAAAAAAATTAAAATGTATATTCATGTATTTTTATAAAATTGTATGTGGAAAGTCAATAATACACATGCTCGCTTTCAATATCTTGGTGGCTGTATTCTTTTCCACGGAAAACGCTTTCAATACAGAAGTAATATATGACCCATTCAATTATTTAATTAAATTATTCTCTTATTTTTGTGTCTCAACATCATCATTGCCAGGCGTGAGTATGAGTGTTTAAGAATAAAAATTAAAAAAAAATTATATTCATATAGTCACACCTGTATTGCATGTCTATTGTACCTAGGTATAAATGTGCCAACTAGGAAGATAATTCCTCTGTTACCTTTTGAAAATGCATTCGTTAACAAGAATCTAAATACAGATAACTTACACACTCAAAGTACTTAAAAGTTTAGCATACTTTATTTCAAATTCAGAGCTTTATTTCTCAAATTTACAATAAATATTAAAGAAAATCATTTTTCTGTTTTAGATGCGACACTGTCAATCAAGAACAAGCCGAAAGATTCAAAAATTAATAAAGTTCAGTCATGCATGCCATTTAAATCATTGAGAAAATCAAAACAATTGAAACTTCATGAAATATTTAAAATCTATTTTACCTACACACTAAATCAGAAGCTACTGAGTTGCAGTTACTATGCTGTATGAACGGTAAAAATAATATAAAAAAATGTTTAATCCTTAAATTTTGGTTTAGAAAAACCTATTTCGAGAGAACTCTTGTTCAAGTATTTACAACAACTAAATCCATTATTTAAAAACATGAAATTTTTCAAATAAAATTTTCATATCTATCAATGATAACTAATCGCCGAAACACGCAAAAGAACGCAAAAACCAACTTTTGTAAGTTATATCAAAAAGCATAACACATGTTTCAAAATGAATTTTCCTTTACAGATTCACACCGAGTGAAAGATTTCATCTGAAAGAATTGGCAACAACGCCACGGTCGTTTGCAACTCAATTGCTTCCGAAAGTGGATCAAAAGATCATCTCATCGCTTGAAAACTGCAGCGAAGAAACAGAATCTACTTTGAAAACAAACAGTTACGAAAGGTAATGGTGATGGAAAAAAAAGGTGTAGTTCTAGAAGGACCTGGTCACAAACTACCTGGAACTGCTGCATCGGGTAAGCCATCATGCCGCCCGGCTGCTGGATGGCCGCGCCTTGCGCCGCAGCTGCCATCTGCTGCGCGGCTGCGGGAATCTGCGGCTGGCCGGGGATGCCCTGCCAGGCTGCCGGCAGCTGCATGCCCATCCTGCTGGAGGGGCACAATCGCGCGGACGTTATTCCAACCTCCACGCAAACTCCGTGGAACGACACCTCAGGTGCAAGGCGAACAACGCGTCTTCCTTAACTACGCCGACACCTCTGAAGTTCAGGTCAAATCAGACGCAATTCAAGTGCCCAGCGCCATTTGCAAACTAGCTCATTTTGAGGCGCGTGGCAAGCAAACGCAATGGGTAGCTTGCAAGCTACATGCAACGACACCTCAGGTGCACATCAAACAGCGTGTCTTCTCTTATCTACTCCGACACCTCTGAAGTGCAGGTCGAAGCAGACGCAATTCAAGTGCCCAGCGCCATTTGCAAACTAGCTCATTTTGAGGCGCGTGGCAAGCAAACGCAATGGGTAGCTTGCAAGCTACATGCAACGACACCTCAGGTGCAAGGCGAACAACGTGTCTTCCTCAATTATGCCTACACCTCTGAAGTGCAGATCAAATTCAAGAGGCCTAACGCCATTTGCAAACCGTTCTTTTGTGTCTTCACGTCTCCGACATTTTCTGTCCGTTTCGTGATCAATTGCAACTTTCGTGGTTCGCATTTAATTACGATGAATTAAATGAGGAATCACATTTTGCGTTGCAACATTACATTGCTTAAAGCTAGGCTATACCTGCAAAGTTGGTTACTTGCACTATAAAGTTAATTTTTTATGTATGCCAGTTTCCATTATTTTTATAAAAACTAAGTTTAATATTCCAAAATTGTATATTTTCCTGGGGTGTCTCACTAGAAGTTCATTTTATGAGTCTACTCAGCTGGGAAACGCGTTTAAATTTACTTCGCTCGTTCAATTGTGTAAATATAGCTTCATAAATACCTTAAATCAGCAATAAAAATCATTTAACATAGTGGGTGACACCAAGTCGTAACTGGGAATATAGAGCAGATAGTATAATAAAACAAAATATAATCAATCATTGAATACTATACGATCATTTCCATTATTAAATAAATTATGCTTATATTACTCATTAACTAAAATGTAAAACCATGCGCCGAATTTGGAAGATACGAAAAACGAATTTAATGTATGCAAAAAAGTGACCTCAGCCATGCGTTGTACAAAGCACACTGTTAGGACTTTTCAACGAAGAATTCACCTCGAATAAACTAACAGTTCTTCGAAATTTCGACTTCCCGGAATTTTTCTCTCTCGTTATTAACAGAGTGAACTCAAACGTGGAAGAAATAAGGCGTGTTTCTGCAGTAGTCTTAACAGTTTTTGAATGTGTTGAACTTAGGAAGCCATAAATTTCCGAAGATGAGGATACAGAAGATGAAGATCCCTGGATGATTGTAAACCAGTGTTGCTCGCAGATTGAAGGCGTGTACTTGTCGACTGGCCAGGGGCGTAGGAACCGGGGGGGACAGGGGGGACGTGTCCCCCTGAACTTTTTGGGTGGAGGGGACTGTCCCCCCCAACTTTCTAGACCGTGATATTTTTATTTTATAATATTATTCTGCCCAACTTTATTTGTAAATTCTTCACTCTCAAATTTTATCTTAAGGAAACAATAATAATTTTAACATCGATGTATCCAATGATTAGATACAAAAACTGCTTAAAAAGCGCTATTTTGCACTTTTAAAATCAAAATTTTCCGGTGGAGGACCCCCGGACCCCCCGTCTTAGTAAGAGGGGAATAGGTTTACATGACATAAAAATCATTATTTGTCCCCCCCCCCCCCCCCTTGAAGAGGAGTGTGCGACTCACCCCATGTAGCCCTGCTGGTAGCCGAACTGGCCGTAGGTGTAGCCCTGCATGCCCTGCAGGAACTGGCCCTGCATCTGGGCCGCCGCCGCAGTCGCCGCCGTGGTGGGGTAGCTCTGCGGGTACCAGTAGCCCATCTGCTGGCCGTAGGCGTACGGGAACTGCGCGCCGGTCAGAGGCTGCCGGCACACGCGCGCACGCCTCGCGCCGTCAGAGAACCCTCCCCCCTCACCCGCCGACCCCCTCTTCATCCTATACTTGTTCTCAGGGACGAGGGGGCGCAGGATGGATCGACAAAAATTTTTTTATACTACAAAATACGTTAATTAAAATCTAATAGGAAAAAAAACGACACAGTATCTACTGCACTGAGAGAAAGGTTTGTTTGCCTCTACAAAATATTTGTTTGTATATTGCGAAATAAATATATTTTGTTAATTAAAATAAATATTTTTTTTAGTAGGAAAGATTTCGTTGACCGAACAAAATGGTTTTTTCAACTGAACTGTATATTTGGTTAGGTGTAACAAATCATTTTTGTTACTTACCGAGTTTGGTTAAGCTAACAAAATATTTTGTTCCACCAAGTAAATATTTGTTTCGCCATATATAAACAAATATTTGTTTGATTCAAATAAACCTTTTGCTCTGTGTGACATTTCTTATCAATAATCATACGTGTTTGATATCAATTAAATTGAAATTTTTACCTATAATGTAACCTTATGCGAAACAATTCATGGTACATTTATTGCTATTGAGAAGGGGGGAAAAAGAGTGGGAGGGGGAGCTCTAAACACAATTTCTGCCACAGGAGCAGGAAAGCCTGGTTCCGTCCCTAATTTTCCTTGGAAACACGACAGAATTCTGTGTTCAGTTTGGAAGATTTTGTAAACACTGCACGATCATATTTGTATGAATAAACTCAGTAATGCGTGACTTGCTAAGTTATTCATAACTTCATAAAATAATAAGGTATTTTTTTAATTGCTTTCCTCTTGAATTGCTTATGAAATGGAAATTTTTAACATTACACACTGATGTTTTCGGCGACCAGGGAGTCAAATTGTTTTTGGATTTTCAAATGTATAACCAGAGAAATAGGATTTTATTCTGGTTTCACGACTCAAGTAACAAAATAAACATTTTTTTCTATCAGTGCTTGGATAGAGGAGCATGTTAAAATAGCTTGAGATATTATTTTGATCTGGGAATGTTATTAATTAAGATATATTTCCAATAACACGACAGTTAAATACAGGATGGAGATATCCATCCCCCCTCCCTATTCGTGTGTCAGCTGGATTCCGGCATGACATTGCACGGGCGAGGAAGGCTATAGAGCTGTTCTCAGCGCGTCAACTAAGGGATCTCCGACTAGAGCAGATGTTCTGCTCTGACGTCATAGCTCGTGAAATCGATGTCTGGCGACGTGGTCTCCACTGCAGTTGTTACGGTTCACAATTTTCCAGTGCCTTTTTATTTAAATTTTCGTGCACCTTAGTCCGGAATCTGAGTGGGAGTTGTATCCACGACGGCGCAACTCGGTACACTGTAAATATTTTCGTAAATGTAACATGAATATTCATATAAAATTACAGATATTTCTAAATTTGTGCATTCACATAAAAAAACTGTATCACTACAAATTATTGTTCGCAGTTATACTGGGTTCGGATTCTTCCCCTTTCATTTATGCTTTGTGTTGTCCCAGTATCTTCAATAGTTAAAGTTATTTGTAAACCTTTCCCTGAATAGCTCCAGTATTGACTTCGAATATTAATAATCATAATAAAACTAAATATAGGACAATTATTGAACAGCCATGGTTTATAAAAAATATGATTGAATGAAACATAAAAAATAAAATAAAATCATGCGCAAAATTTTGTAAGAAATACTCAGTACTATCTCGAAAAATCGTATATCATAATATGCAAAAATAACAAACTTACATTATCATACAAACTATTTCTTGGCAACTGGTTTCCAAAGGAATCTTTTGTAAAAGTACAGAACATTTTTTTTTCTGCTTGACAGTGGCGTGGTGGCGCGCGGGCGCTTGTGCTAACGCATCACGTTCCTGCGTGTAGCGTTACTACGGCTGTGCGTCTGACGCGGGCCTCGTGCTGACGTTTACGGGTCGCTCTGTAGCGTGGCTTACTACTTAGCTAGCCCGGGCACTGTTTACGATGTTTAGGTGGGACATTCTGGTGGAACATTCTGGAACGTGGGACAGATGTTTCTTAAGCGTGGGTCAGTGGGCGGGCCCAGGTCTCCTCGGTTAGTTGGAGATGTAGTGAGTAGGTAGTATATGTTGGCCCGGCCGGGGACAGGGTTTAAGGTGTGGTGTCTGTGGTGTCGGCTGCCATCTTTGACTGTGACGTCACGGCGGCCGTCTTGGACTACCTTTAACTTTAAACCTTGGCCTTCAACATTTGCCAAAAATTCCTCAACGCTCCTAAATGTTATCCTTTTTCGAGAAAAAAATATAAAATTTTTTGGGAATATTTTCCATTTTTTTCCCTGAAAAAAAATCAAAAAATTTGAAATTCGGAATGCCTCAAAAGACTTTTGCCTTTGAATGAAACCAAATTGCTAAAAAAAAAGGAAGAAGAAGCTTAAGACTCCTGAAAGCAAGCCACCCTAAACCACCGAGATCACGACCTTGACATTGACTATAAACACGAAATCTTTCATTTTTGCCTAAAATATTCCGAAAAAATTCTAAAAAATTGCTTGCGCCACACCCGACATCTTGGATTTTAGAAAATTTGCACTTTTCGCTACACCCGCCATAATCCGTAATTTTTATGACAGAAGATCAGCACCACCGACACCACACCTTAAACCCTGTCCCCGGACCGAAAACATATACTATTGTAGTGGTAGGCTCATAAGGTGTAAGGTTAAAATTGTAATTTCTTTAAGGTTTTTTGGGTCAGGAAGGACCCTCAGTAACTTAGTAGACGTGCGCGAAGTTCAAAGTAAAATAGTCGCTTTACAGATTTTCACAGCAGAAGAGGGATGTGCATCCAAGGGTGATCGAAGATCATAAGGAAACAAAGAAGTTGTAATTTTCTCTAAGGAGACTAACGCCTTAAGTGAATAAGTCATTCTTGGGTTCAGTTTTAATGGCGAAGAAGGTGTTTGGACTGTAATGTATTTTATAGTTCCTGTAAGTTGATTTTGAAGGTTCCATAAAAGTAAAATAAATAAATATTACTAATTTAAATATAAATTTTCGTAACGACAAGTCTTATTTGTGAATATAAGTATTTTATCTATTCGTAATAAATGTTTCATGTTTTATAATTTAGAGTTAAATTATTTTTAAGTATGACTTAGTGTTTTCTCGCATCAAACATCCTGCGTGGGATGGTGAATTATATTAAAATATCCCAGTTAAGCTGTATTTACTTTAGTCTAAAGAAGATTTTATTATTCTCTCGCAGATCAAGCACTTGTTTCAACGTTTGAAGTAGCACCAGTTACCGCTGAATGCTCTAGAGTTACGTTTTGCCCTTACGTCAGAAATCAAATCAATAATGACACATTTATTTATTATCAATAATTTTTCCCCTATGAATGGTTTTCCTACTATTGAGACCCCACTCGCTACACAGTGAAGCAAATAAAAATGTCAGGTAATATGAGATCCCATGGTAAACTGCAGCGTTTCGTATATCTGTCGTTTTTAAAACGATTTTATAGAAGATTTTTGAAAAATTATTTTAAATTTTTTTGTTCATATATAAGTTCAATTTTTGTTACAAAAAAGAAAATAGAAACGTGATATTGTAATAAACTTAACTTTTCGACCGAAAGTTATTTTCTATTCTGCTGCAATTCGAATGAAACATATACAATTAAAAGTTTATTTTTAAATCGTTGACTTTTTTTTGTTGGTGAGAATCAAACAGTACCTAAAATATCCCTGGAAACATTTGTAAATAGTAAAAAAAAAAAAAATAAGGGCAATTGTGGTTGTAAGCCTGTAGTCTACTTTAATGTAGCTGTATCACGAGACAAATTAAACCACTCGCTTTAAATCACCCGCGACTTAAACCCCCAACTTTGTGAATGGAAACACGAGCGTGGATGTGCAACGAACATCTCTCGTGGCGGACATCGGTGAGCCGAGTGTATTTGCGCAGTACCTTCCCGCGGGTGTTCGCCTCGGGAGGGAGAAAGAAAAAAAAATCGTTTCCGTCGTCGCGTCGGCAAGAGCGACGCCGTCTTTGTGACGGGTGTTCCGGGCTGGAGCTTGCGCTCCGTAATGTATATGTTTACTCTCTTTCCCCTCCCCCCACTTCATCGCGCTCTCTCTCTCTCTCTCCGTGTCCTCTCCTGGCTGGATCATGATTGCAGTTCCCGCAGAGCCGGTTCTTGTGTGCCCAATCCCCCCTTTTCCTTCCTCATCCCGCAACGCCATCCCGTTCGGAACAGCCGCAGTCCGCCATTATCCGCTTTGAAGTATGAGCGTCATACATTATTTCCGTCGATGCCGAGGCCATGCTAATTTGGATGCAAATACAGTCCCCCCCTCCTCCACCACCCCTTCCCTTTCATCCTATCCCTGTGCCAGCCTCCCCTCCCTCCCTCTTTACCCCTTTGTGTCGGCGGGATGTGCGGCTCGGCCGAGGGCGACCGAATAGCTTTGTTTCGTATTTTACGATCGGGCGCTGTTTCCGTTGTTCGTGGCCACCCGAAACGTCGCCATCACCGCACGGACTTCTTTTACTCTTATGCCGCGTGGGCTCAGTAATAATTAGTTCTCTCATTGAAATGTACGCGCTGAAACACACACAAGGTGGTTCGTGACGAAAACAAAGTTACTGATGAATGACGATGTTTCAATGGTTCCCAGCCGTTGGAGTAGGTGATCAAACACGCCACCTTCTGGCGGCAGTATGTTTCGCCGCACTCATGTGAACTGCGCACCGGTAAGTGCCGTTGGCGCGCGCGCGCGCTTCACATTGGGGCGTTTTTGTGCATTGTCATAACGCCTTACGAATTACGTCTACCCAGTCTTGTTGATATAACTTTGTTTTGACTTATTATAACGCTTTCATCAGATTCTTCGTTTATTATACTTCGTCATGATATATATTGTATAAAAATTGAGTGAGTGTAGAAAAATTAGTATAGATATTTTATCCCTAAATATTATCGATCAATTTTGGATAGTTATATTTACTTTGCTGATCCTGAGAGGTCGTCCTTGAGGATGACTACAAAAGGGGATGCCGAAAAAGTCGGGAAATTATTTTCAACCCAGAAGCTCAGACGCGCAGAAATGGCTTTCTTTTAGTTCTATGATGTATAATGGAAAGGGGAGGACTCTTAGACTCCTCGGCCACCGAGATCTCCAATGGAATGATGTACGGCTACCGCGAACACTTCTGGCGGCGTCAATGTAATCCCATTCCACGCGCGGCTTACAGTCAGTCAACAAGACGGTATCTGCGGGCGGAAACGACCACCCTGGGGCGCCGCGGTGATAACTCGGCAGCCGGGCCGGCCGGGCGGGGCGGGGCGGGGTGGGGACGCGGGACAAAATGGCGGCCACGCCCGTGCGGGCGACACGCGACACACGCACGTCGTTTCCCCAGGAGTCACGCCACGCCTCGGCAGGACGGAACGAACAAGCGAACAGCGCGGAGTGACCATGTCACTACTGTTGCCTGTTTGTGCGTGGGTCGTTGCAAGTGTGCGACCACCTGTTTGTGTCTTCCTGTGCAAGAAGCTGCGATGACGGAGTCTGTTCCGTGCCAGTCGTAACAGTTATCGTAGTCACGTGATCACAGTTACTGTTTATTAAGGCCATTGGAAACCTGTGGCTGCGATGACGAAACACGATTCTCGCAGTTTATCTAGGGAATTGCAACATTTTGACTACGATGACGAAATATGATTGTCGCCTGGTATGCAGGCCATTGCAAACATGTGACTACGATGATGAAATATGATTGTCGCATGGTATGCAGGCCATTGCAAACATGTGACTACGATGACGAAATATGATTGTCGCCTGGTATGCAGGCCATTGCAAACATGTGACTACGATGACGAAATATCACTGTCGCCTGGTATGCAGGCCATTGCAAACATGTGACTACGATGATGAAATATCATTGTGGCCAGGTATGCAGGAAATTGCAAACACGTGACTACGATGACGAAATATGATTGTCGCCTGGTATGCAGGCCATTGCAAACATGTGACTACGATGACAAAATATCATAGTCGCCAGTTATGCAGGGTAATTGCAAACGTGTGACTACGGTGACGGAATATGATTGTGTCGTTTCTTATGCAGGAATCTACGATGACCGAATCCTTTATGTACAAGCAGTCACAAACGCGTGACTTCTATTACTGAAGGAATTGTCGCTCTTTACGCGTCTAAGGCGAAGAAACATTGTTGTCACTTCCAATGCAGTCTGCTGAATAGATGTTATGAATAATATGACAAAACACGTCACTTCGTATGAGGTCGGTTACAAAAATGATGAAACTTCGCAGCCATACAATTCCAAAAGCGTGATCGCATTTAAAAACAACAGAACACAGTCGGAGGTTCATACTCAGCCATTTAAGAAATTATTAGAGATTACTTTTTACGTGTTCACGGGGACTGGGTAATGCAACATGAGTGTGCTAATATTCTCATGCTTTAAAGGTCGTGAACCTCTTGAATGTTCTCATGAAATTATTTTGTAATCAGTGGTTATAAGCGCTCAAATTATTTTTTTTTACAATAAATTTTTAACGTAGTTTCAAAAATTCTTGGGCTTTGAGGCTTATAGTTTCACAATTTTCGGGTTCAAAACACCACATTAACGGGAGTACTCGACTTGAGATGAAGTTTCGTCACACCACCGTCCATGAGCCTAAATCCATCACCGTCGTGAATGTTAATAACTCTGGCGGCGGAGGAAGATGCGGCAAGTTTTATGGATACGTTTTTTTCAGGGAAAATTTTTTCCCCCCTCCTCGGTGCCCTACTTTCCAGCGACTACGGCCCCTATAACGACCAGACCCAGCTGTGCTCTTATTCCCCCCTTCCCCACGCATTCGCTACTCCCGTCTAAATCACCTGGAAGAGCTAGCGACTTCTGGGAACGTCGGAGAGACAACACATCCATGAGAGACCGAGGTCTTCAACCAATCACCGAGTGAAATCATTCGTCATCATTCACCTTGATTTTATGTAATCTTTATCCCACTGTATGATACTGCGCTATTTTATATTATATAAAAAAAATCAATTAATGTTGAATTGTTGTAAACTTGCCATGGGTTTTTCTTGATCAGAATTATGCAGTTACGTGTAAAAAAACAAACGACTTAACGGCGGAGTTAGAAAGTAATAATATGCGATAACGATTTGTTAAATGACTTATTCAGTGCGTTTAGCTACGTTAGCACTTTCCTTGCCATTTTTCCAAATGAACAAAATCTGAAATACAGATATTCATACGCAAATATATGCGTGGACAAAAAAGGTGCTAAATACGAGAGTTTGAGGATAAGCTTCAAAATGATTCGCAGAACAACGACTTCAACACATTTAAACTGAAGCAATAGCACTACGAGAGCGATACTACCACATCTGAAACATTATCAGATTTTAGTTACACCCATATGTCAAAAAGTGGTCTGCACCATTGTGAAAAAATATTTCAGCAGAATTCCATGTAAAGTCCATGTGTAATTTTTGCAATTATTTTTTGTTTCTTAAGGTGATGCTAAAAACAATCCTAAATTATGTATTAAGGTTCTATTGTACACGGTTTACCATCCATAGAAGATTGCTTAATGTTTAGAAACGGAAATTTTGCTTCGTTCAAGATGTTTCACAACAGGAAACACATAAAAATTTGACAGTTTTACATCGTTAAAAATGTTTTGCAAAATGCCATATACACATATTTGGCACTTTTGCAATGTTTATACATAAAATCTTGTGCCACATTTATGTTTCATGGTCGTGTTCAAGTTATGCATTTTGAATGTTACATAGTTAACTGCCACAACATGAAATCATAGCGCTTTCTCTACTTGTAAGTGGCACAATAGTACAAACTCCCACAAATTAAAAAAATTTTCCATTAAAGACGTACTTAAAATTGTCAATTGTCATGGGTCATTTTCCCATAACCAGATTTTTTTTGCTGTGGTAGTATGAGTTTTTTAGGTTGAAGAAACGGGGACTACACACGACAAAGCGTCACTTTCGTGGGGATATATATATTTTTTCTCACGTTTAACGAACGCTGGTCATAATATGTGATCACTGGGAGTATTTCCAAAGTGGCTCTACAATACTAAATGGAATGGATTTAGCTTTGAAGTTTCCTCAATGTTGGGATAACTAAGACGACGCAAGTCGAAGTGATTCCGATGGAGTATTAACAGAATGAACGAGTAAGGTAAAAGTGAGAAAAACTCGAAAAAAAAAACCAATGGCACAGGGCAGCTTCCACAACGTTTTTCACTTGCGAGGAAAAACCAATCTCAGTCAGGAATTCATCCTGGACCATCTTGGTGACCACTCAACCATCGAGGTCTCTTAAAATATTGAAGAACAAAATTATTTCTGTCCATAGCTTTGCCACGACAATTTCTAACCATAAAACAAGCGAAGTAGACCCGAACCTTCAAACTCTAAAAGAAAAAAAAAATCAAATTAGATGTAATTTATTCGTACTGCGTTGTAAATACTCAGAACATGCCGGGACTCCCAGAATGTAGGACTTGCACGGGGGAATAATTTTCGTCGGTTCCCTGCCGACGTCCGTTAATCGCGACGCAATGTTTGCGGGTAAGCAAGGCACCAATCGATGGGAAGAGGGGGAATTTAAAAGCTATTCGTCACGGCACGTTTGAATAAAGCGCAAACAATTCGTCGCAGTCCACCTGCATCCATAGGCAGTTAGTTTGACGAGCTTCGTTTGTGTTCGTCGTTAGTCGGGAGCACAAACTCCAGCTATTTACCTGCCTTCTTACAACGAACGATTTTCGCGTGCGTTTAACGTCGCTGATACGTTCTACAGCGTTTACTGATTCGGCTATACTTGCGTGGACACGAATAAGCCCGACAAGTCGTTTTTATATATTTTTTTCAGCGAAGGTGGTTTTTATTTGATTCCCCTTGAAACTGGGAGACGCACGCTTTATATTTTTGGACCTCCATTTTCTAAATAGTCAGTCCACAACTGATAATTTTGTAATTTATTGTATTTACTTAGAAAATGAAAAAAAAAAAAACTTTAATGCGTACCATAGCGTGACGCAGGAAAATTTTTGATTACATATAATTCATGACATCCATAATATTCATCAATATTAAATGCCACTTTTATGGTCACATATGCTATATGTTCGCCGGTTAGAGAAAACATAAAGTTATTGAAAGATTGAAGGAGAGGAAGGAATTCCTGCTAAATCCTATGTAATGATAAGAAATTTATAAATAAAATATGATATTAATTTTTTTTTGATATCTCCCTTTTGTAAAACACATTTTGAAAGAGTAAAAACATCGCTAAGGAGATTGGGAATCGTACATTCTGATATATTTTACAACTTTTATTTTAAATTCAGATATGGGTGAAGGTAAGTTAACTATAACGGCGCGACTTATTAGACTATACCTAGACCTATACACGTATGCTTAGGATGTTTGGCTGGGTCGTTAACATCCCGAACATAAATAATGTGCTCAGCAAATGTACTTCAGCCACATTCCTGACCACTGGCGAGGTGTAGACGGTTGACGAGTGTGGACTACTCGATTTCACTACAGTAGGGGTGGTATGTGACCCCCTCCCCCCAAACCCATTAGAACATATAAAACAAGAGAGAAAACTAAACATAATCTACTCTAGTTCACACCTGACGTTAGAAGTCAGTTCAATTAGTTTTTGTAAAAATTATTATTTTAATTTTGAAAATCTAATTTACTGTGTGTAATTAAAAACAAACTTTATTAACTACTTTCAATGTGCCTGAAACGCGTCAAATAAACAATTTAAGGGGACTACAATTAATTTTTTTAACCACAATATTTTAATATTTAACTGTAGAGTTGTACCACACCACCTATACTACGGTAATCTGCTCAACACACAAATATAACCTGGATCCGCCACTGAAGGCACAAGGTGCCGAAACGGCCGCGCGTTTATTACTGTGTGACTGGGTTTAGATCCTCCTTGCATCACAGCGGGGGAGCGTAGGGGAGGGGGGGGACGTGTCGATCACGGCGTGATCGGCGAGATGCTTCTGCAGTGGTTCGCCTCTACCTTCCGCAGTATTGGTGTCGGGAGGGGGACTACTCAACACCCAGTCCCTGACGCGTCGCACGGGTGACGAATCCCCTGCCCGCTTCACCAGCCAGGATCCCTAGCCTCTGGGCCAAACGGGGTCAGACCCGGGCACTGCTACCAGGAATTTAATTTGTCACTCGGCACGCCCTACTCTGGGGCGGCGGCGGCAACTCTTATCGGCGGCGGCGGCGGCGGCAGTGGGAGGCTCCGCGTGGTCTGGCGTCGCTCGCACACCCCTCCCCGTCACGCCACGACCCCTCCCCTCCCTTCACCGGGCCAACTTCTCCCTTCCTTCCTCCCTCGCCATAGCAACCGCCGCCGCAAACACGGCCGCTCAGACGCCGCCACCCAGCAGGTAAGTCCCCACCCCTCGACCCCGCTCATGCCGGCATTACCCCTTCAACACGTCGGCAGGCAACCCGCTTGGCGCCAACGGCAGCGAAGCCTCGTTCACACGCCGCGTCAACTCCACGGAACGAATTCCTATTTCCTAAGTAAGCATAATTTAAATTTTTTTGCGTACTTCAACGGAGGAAATAGAATAACTCGAAATTTACCGTGCGACGGTAGCATCTTTACGATTACCCGCGTAGGGGCTAACACTATATTTATTATTAACACCCATCTTTTCGTCTCTCTTGGCATTTAGTCATCTCACTTGGCATTCAGTCAACTCGCTTGGCATTCAGCCAAAACTTGCTTTGCATTTAGTCAACTTGCTTGGCATTCAGTCAATTATTTTTTTGGCATTCAGTCAAAACTTGCTTGGCATTTAGTCAAATCACTTGGCATTTAGTCAACTCGCTTGGCATTCAGTCAAATCTTGCTTTGAATTCAGTCAACTTGCTTGGTATTCAGTCAACTCACTTGGAATTCAGTCAAAACCTGCTTGGCATTCAGTCAACTCGCTTGGCATTCAGTCAACTCGCTTGACATTCAGTCAACTCGTTGGATATTCAGCCAACTAAGCTCACGAAGCAAAAATAATTAGTAAAATTATAACCATAATTAATTAATTAATTAAATATGAGCTAGCTGGTAGTGATATGGGTGTTCACTCCCTTCTGCTTCACTCGTTCTGCTTCTAAACTAGTAAAGGTTGGTCATGACAAATAAAAATATATTTCATGGTTTTGCACAACTAGCTGCCAGTTACATAAGTTATCATTTATAGGAACTATATTTGGGAAAAATAAAGGTAAACAAACTTGATCTTGATAAAATGAAACGTAAATTCTGAAACAATAAAATATTATTTTATGACAAATTATTTCACTAATTTTGACACACTAAGCTAGAAAATAGTTAAGAATTTTATCTAAAAAATAGGATAAAATGTTTTTAGTGTTGCGATGGTTTAAGGATATGGAAAGTGTCAGTTCTGTCGTTAATTTATTTTTTCTTGCCAGTAGGAAATATACAAATTTAGCAAACCAAACAAACAATGATTAACAAAAATCAGAATAATAATGTTATGTTAATTCAAAAACACGAATATTCATTTATTTTAAAACCTTAAAATTGAAAGTTTCACGAACATTTTTAATAGTTAGTTGAAAGGCGTGGAGCAGTCTTCCTAATGGTTTCGGGTCGGCTTAAATTCACCAAACTTCGCCACCGAGTTTTTTTTCCTCCCCGACGTGGTCGAATGGTTTCGTGGCCTGTGTGATGGATGTCAGGGGTGTGCCCGAGAGAGGTGGTTGGGAAGGGGGGGGGGGGGCAGATCAGGGGGGACGCCTGGCGCGGCTGATACGGCACATGCAACAGTTATGACGCTGTGTGAGTAGGGGGGGAAGCGATCAATAGCCCGGGCTCGCTTGTTAAGAATTTAGAGGAGGGGGGGGGGGGGAAGTCAAACCAACACACCGCGGGCATGCGAGATCGCCACTCGTTAGTGGAAAGTCTTGCATACATTTTTTTTTTTGCTCTAGTCACATACATCGTGGTTAGACGACTGCAACTCGGGGCGCGAGACGAATGCTATACGGCGTCCCACTCTTAGATTGCAGTGTGGAAGTAAAATAAGCGCTTTCGCTTTCTCTCTCTTTCTAACACAATCTGACTAACGCAAACGTTGTCCATGTTTCTGCGCGCGCTGTTGACAAATATAATACGTATTTTAATTTGAAGGTATTGATTATTGTTTATTTATTTATCAAGTGAACATTACAATTTTTGTATGAAGTCGTATCAATGGATGTGTGTGATTTTTGTTTTGTTTTAGGTTTCAAACAGGCTATTTATTAAATATTTATGAGCGTGGTAGTGGGTTTATGCCTAAAAGATTATAAATTACTCAAATTTATTGTTAAAATGCTTTCCGTGCAATCAGAATTTCAAAGGAGTATATCCCCCCGAACTTCTTTGTAACGTGTTAGAGATATGGCAACAGTGTGCGACCTAAGCCGTGTACTGCAATCTAAACGTGAAACGGACTATAGCAGGTGCTTTCCTTAATTCGTGACTTTAGCTGAGATTTAGTACGTGGCTTTTCTGAAATGAAAACAGGTCCTCTGGCCAGTAGTGATAGTTAGCTTATGCTTTGTTTGTTTTCAAACAGCTTATTTTAAGCTGGATGACAAAATTAATAATGTCTAACAACAACGAGTGGAAGGATAAGATTTATATTTATAATTTCTTTAAAACAAAAATGTTATTGATTTAATCAACTAGCCTTTTAATCTCGGGAATTATCTTTTTTTTCAAAAGTCTCTTTATAAACAATGTTATGTTATTTTATCGGAATAAAAATTCTAATAATTTAAAAAATACTAATATTAGAAAAATATAGTTTATAATTTAATATATCATGAAGTAATATTTTAACAAAGTTCCGTGACTGAACGACATGATTTTTCCTCCCTTTATTCAAACAACCACAACGCTAGTCTTAACAGGTATATATATATATATATACCATATAATCGATCAATAAATTCACATCAACATTAGTAATTGGTTGAGGAATATTTAATATGGTTGAACTTGTAGCATACCACATTCTCAGCTATTGGTTATTGCATTTTAATAATTAATTATTTCATCAGAACTCAGTCGTTTCAAAGACAAACAGAAAGGAAACGGAAAATGAGTTTAATGAATACGAATGAGTGAGAAAGAAAGAGAGAGAGAGAGGTAGACAGTTGACACGGAATTACCTGTTTATTTTACATAGGACACTATAATCAGTTATGAGTATGACTTTAAGCCAAACACAAATGCAGTGCTTATATGGGTGTGTATATATTTTTTTAAAAGTCGTATTATGCAATATACAATTTTGATACAGCTTGCTTGAAAGGAAAATTTAACAAATCTTCGAACTCCACAAACCTTTGGACATATATATCGCTGATATATAGTTCAATAGTTAGACATCATAAAATTATATGATTTGAGATATTTTAGTTTCTAAGTTTTGAATAATGAGAATTCTGTAGTATGTTATTATGGCGTGTAAATTTTACCACAACATTACAATCTAAGATAATACAGCTGCATGATAGGGCAAAAATTAGAAAATTTCATACCTTAAATTGTAAAATGTTAAGATGTCTCACTATTGAAATAGATCAGCGATATATGCATGTTTACAACATAGCACACTGAAATTAATTTTGGTGTTTCGCCTGATACTTTATTCCCAAAAAGATGCTTTTAAGAACTAAAGTTTCGTGTTTTTTTTATGGGCTTAATTTTACTTACGGGTTATGTTCGAGGTTTTAACCATTTTATTTTGTTTTTGGTTACTCAATTTGCAATAATGCTTCATGATTAATGTGCAATGATGTATGGATACAAAGTTTTAGAATCTTTCGTAGAATATTCTTATGGCTTTGTTCTTCGTGGGACTTCAGCACGGGAGGTCTCTGAACAACACCCTTGCCATGGTATTATCCAACACGCTTTTCGCGCGAGAAGCAGCAATTCGTGCTCGAGTAGATATTTAGAGTGGAAATGCGCATAATGAGGCGAGAAGAGAACGGAAAACGCCATCTTGGTTCCAACAGGTTTTTTTTAGGTCGTGACAATTTTTCTATGTTTTTATATTGCAAAATTTTGTTTGAATAAAACTAGGGATAGGCCAATCCAAACCTCAAATACCGTCAAATACTTAGTATTCGAAGGATTCGATATTTGAGGAAAAAATATTCTAAGAAAAATATTCGAGGAAATAAGGTAATTTAAAATTGAACTCTAATAACCCCTTGAGTTTACAAGGCCAATTAATTTTCTTCAAAAATATCCTGTTATCATTCCCCAAGATATTGTCCTTTAAACATGCAATTGTAAAACTAAAATTAAAGAATTGATTGATTCTGGGAACTTAGTTTACGAATAAAACATTTAAAGAGTTAAATGTTTCAACACCATAGTCAGTACTTTTCATTTCTTAAAGGTTATTTTATTTCAGACCCTTGATTTGGATTCGAGGGGTATATTCGTGGTTCTCTTTGGGTTTTGAATTCGAGATTCGGATTCGAGAAAATTGGTATTTGACCCATCACTAATTAAAACATAGTTTAAAATCGAATGGAATGCCTTGATTTAGTAATGACTGACTGCTACAAATATTTTCCCTTGTGAAATAATTGACGTTAAAATTTAGTTTTTATTTTTATTTTAGGAATGACTGTAACTGATAAAATACACATTGTTATGGTCTCTCTAAATCTCTTCACGCGTGGTCTGTTCTTTAAAACGAAGGGGAATGTAGACAACCTACAAGAGCAGAACGGCCAGTGGACGGCCAAAGTACATATCGAAACTCTCCCGGTCATTCTGCCACACGACAAGCCAAAACGCAGAGGATTGTTGAACGAACGCGCATTGCTTCGTTCGAGGCCCCGCTACGACGGACGCGCTGCTCCCGATGGGCCCACGTGTCACATGACGTGACTCTAGGGCCGCGGTCGAGATGGCCAGCAGACAGCCAGCAACTGGCCAGCAGTTTGGCGTACTCAGTGACGTGAGCGAGTCAGATGCGAACGTTTTCTACGAAGGCGCAACGAAATACTTTTTTCCCTAGTAATTGAGGCTATAACCAGTGATTAAAACAAACGTAAACTTGACGAACGCAATAAATATTTAGTAAAAATGAATACAAGAAGTTTCTTTACAAATTGGAAAATATTTTTAGTGTAATATCTTTAATTATTAGGTTTAAAACTTAACAACTTCCTACCTATTTTTATTTGTGATAAGTAACGATTTGAAAGCGTGAGAACTTACAAAAAAACCCTCTGAGATAAAGAGTTATTTTTTTTACAAAAGATTAGCTATTTATTTAATTTGACATCAGGAATGCAAGTTCCAACACAGCATTCAATGTATCACGCAATCATGTTGTGAACAACACTGCGTCGGGAGTGGTTGGCACATTCTCATTATAGCAGGGACCTTTCTTTACACACCAGCTGAATTCGAAATATTTGTCAGCAGGCCAATTATGACCCCCCTCCCCTCCTCCAACACCTATACGTGTGAGAAATAATTCAAGAATCGGTCTTGCATCTCATGCTGGAATCGAAATAGCGTGACAGTGGTGATACAAAGATTTCTAACCAATCACGTTCAACACAGCTATGCCATCAGCGCGAAAAAATATCGGTTTGAAATGTTATCTATATCCATCGCGTTGCTGGTGCGGCGTTATTGAAATGCACGTTATTATTTATTTTTGCAATGATTTTTGAACTGTTGCATTGGTAATTATATTATTATTATTATTGAATTTATAAGATCTTGCTTACTGAATTTATCTTTGAAATCTCTGAATGAGTTTACGCACAGTGATATTATACAAATGAATGTTAAATTTAAATTAAATAAATCGCCCTCTCAAAAATATGTATTAAAAAAAACCTTCAAGTGTTGATGGCTCTCATATACGTTTAGTGCGTATGTAACAGCAAGTAACATTTAATAAACGTTTATTTTTAGTTGTCGCTCTGGTAAAAAAAACCTTTATGTTCGCAATAATTTGATATTTTTCTGTCGCATCGCGCCGTCACGTGACTGCGATCCCAGCATCATGGAGGCAAAAAACCAAGAAGCGTGCAATCTCTGTAGTAGTTGAAGTCGAAATGAGAACGAGCATCCACCTCTCTTTCCTATCTGGATACAAAATAAAAATTTATTTGGTTGTAATGAAATTTAACTTTTCAAGATGACATTTTTACGAATCTCCCTAGCGAATCCCTTTCGAGATTTGAACAAACTTTATAGAATATCATTCTTTAATACATTAAAGGTGATAAAAATATTTTGTTAATTTTTCGGTAATTTTGTAATAGTTCGTTTGTTTCATTATGTGGATAGTGCACTGGATATGCCACTCGTAGCTAGCGTGAAGAGACTAGTAGTACTCACGCAAAAAGCTTGTTTTCGTTAGTGTAAATTTTTTCATAAAAACATTAATGTGATTTTGTGAATTAGCGCTCGTATCGCAGTGGTCGCCAATTTGTACTCGTTTTGGTTTTCCGGATAATTTGTTGTATTGTGCACTCTGGGAAAAGCGGGCGAAAGAATATTCAGCCAAAAAAAAAAAATAACAATGTGCAGAGAATTTGTCTTAACCCTAGTTTGATAACAACACAAGGTAAATTATAATTCATCTGACATAAGCACAGCTCCAACTACCACGAAGTTCTTACTATAAGTTATCTGTTAACAACTATTTCACATGTTGATTTTATAAAATTATAAATTTAGTTGATACTGTTTCTTTTACGGATGAAAATGTGTGCAGAATGCAGCCAGCTGTCGCTATTGTCAGTGTATTTAATAATTTAACGCATTTCCTATATCTATATATTTTTATCTACGTGGATTGTTAATGACTTTTTCTGTGTTTAAATTGATTTTTGTTTTTTAATGTGTGTTGGTGGAATGAGTGTTCGCCCGCAGGCCAGCCAATACTGCCGGCACCTCCGGACCGGACCGTGCAACCCACCTGTCCGGCCGCCTGGGCGTTGTTCGGGTCACCCGACTCCTTGCCCCAGGAGCACTTCACGGTCTGGCCGTTGATGTCGGTGTTGTGCACGGCCACGATGGCGTGCGTCGCCGACTCCTTCGTCGAGAACCTGCGGGCAGAGCAGCGGGGCTGACGCGCGCCCAGGGGACAGCCTGGCTTCAACATGCACACATAGCGACCAAAATTCAACATTTGGCCTCTTAAATTTCGTGGAATACCTGAAGTTAATGGTCTCCCCCCCCCCCCCCCGTGCAGTGGAATCGAATTCTTTGAATGAATGACTCAAATTGCATTAATAGTATAAATAGGCACTATAGTATGGCCTTAAATACAAAAAGTACGAAACTGTTTGAATCCAAACTGGCGTCTTATGTTTACAAAAATTTTTACATTTGGGCTTAACTCGCTCCCGACGGAGAGGTGATTACAGATAAAACACACAGTGACGCAAACTAGGGATAGGCTACTATCAAAGGAAACCCAAACATTTTTCTTGGGTGATCGTGGAAGACATGGAACACTTGAATCAGCACGGCTGGACCGGCATTCAAGTCCGGTTTCTCCGGAGACGAGCGGCGGTGGGCTGGCACTTCCGGGAGGCGAGCCAAAGGCGCGGGGCACCTAGACCGAGACCTAGTTTATTGCAGTAGTCGTGGACCCACCCGCCAGATAGTAGGTTTCACCATAGATATATTGATTGTGAGAAGTAATGCATAAGCTTTTTTCAGGTAAACAAACCAGTAAAAACTTATTCACTTTATTTTGGTAGCCACATATTTCGTGGTGTGGCATACCAGATTTTTACAATATTTCCTACTATTCTATATATAACATGCCTCTTTTCATTACACAGCAGCTTTAAGTGTTTATTGCGCAGTTAAGATCTCTGTTACTAAGAAATTAGTCATAAACGTGTTAAATTAACGTTATAAACCTAAAACTTTGGATTTGAACCTCATTTCCGAGTTGGTTTTTGCTAGTAGTTATGGGTCCAACGAACAGATCACGTTACATGTCGCGCTAAACATGGTTCCAGTTTATAATATAAGAGTCGCACATCTTCTATGGGCAAAGGGGACATGACTGAGGGGTGTGGTTTTGTCCCTTCACAACCGTACTGCGGAAGGCAACGGAACTTCGCAGCAGAATCCTTCCGCCGGGTCTGTCCTTATATTTATGCCATGGCAATATCTCCCTGGGCAATGGCTGGGGGATACTAAAATAAATCTCCGGACCGATAACACCTAGTCATCATCTGCTGTCTTGGTTAAACGATTTCATTGACTTGGAAATGATGTACGCAACAAAAATAACACACTAAACATAAACGATCCAATCTGTGATGGATCTTGTTTGTGGGCGCCTCGCTGTGGAAGCTGCAGAGGAAAATGTGTAGGTGAGGGGGGGGGAATAGGGGGTTTACGAGATCAAGTACTCCTTAATCTATCCCTTAGTACATACCAAGCGATCAGTTATCGATTCCTGACCGGCTTTACGGCCAAGATTTTCGCGTAAGTGAGACGTGTGGCGGGACTGAGTTTCTTAATAGAAGTCCTCCCGCCTGTCTCCCCCTAATCATTTTATTGCTACTCCCTATACATTCGTTTTACTTCTCATCCGTCTCCACTTACTTCTACTAGAGCAAAACTTTAAACGTCAATCGATTCATTCAAGATTATTTTAATTTTTGTTTTTAATATTTACAATAAAAAATATTATTCAAGTGGGGGACAATGGAACATTCCAAAACTTTTGAGATTGACATAGTTTTTACAGATTTTTATTGCTAAAATTCTTAAACACATAAGTATTTTATGCCTTATGCTACCGTGGAGATCTACTCTACATCATCAGTAAACTAAATCAAACTTAAACTTAAAATAAATATACCTCAAACAATCGCCAACTGCACGTGTGAACAGGAACATTCTTGATTTTTGTGTATCTTTTTTCTTAACGTATATGATTAAATCAAAATAATTCTAGGGATAAAACAATTATCAATGATCGCTGTGTATTGACCGCTCTTTATCTTTTCCAAAATGAGTTTCAAAACTGATATGACAAAGTACGACGCGTGTTTTGACTCAAACTTCAGCAGAGGCGAGGAAAGAATCGTTGGGAAAGAAACCATTCCTATGTTCTCAGAAGAACGATTCACAAGCTGATTTCAAAACAGGCGCCCAGAAAAAAAAAATTATCACGGTTATTCCCACGATGGAGCAAAGAGCAGGAAATACACCGCGCTTAAATTCTCGCATCGTTTGGTACGAATATTATTTTTTTAAGCTCTTGCAAAAGAGACAGCCAACGAGGATGGACGCGGGATTTATCTCGGTCTTCCTTCGCTAGAGCTCGTCCGTCCCTGGGGGAGAGGAGGGGGGAATTAAAAAAATCATCCGCCCCTTTACCGTGCATCGCCGAGGACCGGGCGACGTGACGTAACTGCCGGGGAGAGGGGAAGGAGGGATGGTAGGGCTCCATCAATTAGCTCTTTCAGGGAGAACACTGGGTCGACAAAGGCGACCGATTGTTGACAAAGGCCTCCGGGGGAAATGGGGGGCGAGAGGGGGTGGCAAGACAGCTTCGGGGCGCGGAATGAATTATCGACATCGGAGGTCGCCGTGTAGAAATAATAAAATTGACGCCTCCACCCCTCCAGATTGTGAAACGGCGGGAGAGAGAAACGCCAGAATAAAAAAAAACTTGTAGGAAGAGATAAAAAAAAGGTCTTGGGGGAGGGAGGAAGGGAGCTGGATGTGTGAAAAGAAGATCAGAAAACTACAAAAAGTAGGAATTACGATGCCGAGTACCCACGCGCTCTTGGTTAAGATGGCGACCTTCAAATCGGGCAAGGTATCTCGGTTGGTGTGTTTGCGTTTTACCGCTACGTAAAAACTTCCCGAATCGTCTCGTTTAAACCTGTTCAAGGAATTCCTTTGCAGTTTTCTTTAAGAAATGAATGTTAGCCGCATGCTCGAACAGCGAAATAAAATAAATTTGAAACTACCTATTTACTCCAATCAAAAACGTGTCCCCCTTTTTTTTTTTTTTTTCATTTCGGTCATTACGATTTAAAGGATAATTTTTTTTTTAGAGAACACAAATTCCGCATGTGAAGATTAATGCCAAAACGTGACTGAAAGACCTCAGTTGTATATACAGATACTATGTATTTCTTTAACCAATCATGTTTAAAATCAAAATGTAGAGTTATCTAATTCTCACATGTCAGTTGAAAAAAAATATCATGATGTTTGTTTGAGAACACTGACAGTTGTTTCACACTTTTGACAGAACAACAGTGACCAAAGATACGTAGACCACTGTTGAGAGCTGAAAATTTGAGACAAGTTACATCATGCAGACTGTAACAAACACTCCAACCCAGTAGCCATTAGAGTCCGAAAAGAATCAGAATATCTGCTATTAATACATGCGTAATACCAGTTGTGAATCCAAAGGCTGGTGGGGAGGGGTTAGTTTGAAAATCTAAAATGCCCTCCTGCCCCTTCTTATAGCAAGTTACTCTTGTACTGGTAAAAACGGCATCGATTCGAAGGCTATGGAAAAAAAAAGTGGTTTTTGAGATAGGTTATCGTATGTTTGAAGCAATTTCAGAACTTTCGCATGAACCAACAACTATTACTATGCTGTCATTTACTTGCATTTCCATGCAGACAAAAATTTTCAGACATAAAATGATTAGAAGAAAGAATTTTGAAGAAATCCAAATATTACAATTGAAATAGCCTTAAAAATCTAACAATATGCTTATTTAATATTTGTACTATACCATCTGGTTTGTAACCATAATTAATAGTAAATAAAGCAGAAATTTTTAATTGTGAATGAAGAAAAAATAATAGGAATGCCATACGCATATACTTTAGAAATATTAAAGAAATAATTTTCAAACATTTTTAAGTCTTAAGATTTCTTGTACTTAAAAAGGAAATGTGTTCTTATAAACTAAAGAAAGTTAATTCTCCCAAAATTTTCAAACACAATGTTTTGCATCAACACGAAAAAAATATGAAAGTAATATAACACTACGGCTTATCATTAAAAGTAGTAATACGTTTTAAGATAAAATATTTAACAGCATTGCTCTTATATAAAATATAATTTCGTCTCAGCTTTACTTTTCAGCTTTTGAGCTGGCAGCGCCATGGCTTCAGCCAAATGCGGACGAAATCTGAACTGTTTCAATTTTAATTTCGGTGAGCGCCGCGAGATCGCGAAAGCGGTGGCAGTAACGCCGTGTTCAAGCAACAGATGGCACTCGCGGTACTAGCCACATTGCTCCCTCGTATGGATGTAATAGCAGCCTCTATGTGGCCATTGCCTGATCTAAGTGTCATGAAAGCGAAGTAGCTGACAGGATTACAAGGTTGTTATGAAAGGTGAAGCTAATTGTATTCAAAAATCCTCAGTTTCGGCAGAAAACAGCCGGACCTAAAGTATGAAACGGTGGACGAATATGGCTTAAACTACTTTACATGAGGCATAAGTTGCTACTTCAAAGAGTCACACGCGAATAATTTCTAGACAGTTATTTTTTTCAAATGTATTTCTAGAGATTACCGTTCAAGCATTTTGAAGTTATTTTGAAATAGGTAGGTTGCAAGACATATATAATTTTTGCTCGTTTCAATTCATGCTCTCCACGTTTCAAATTAATTTTGTAAATGCGATGTTGCCACATTACATATGTGTGTCTGAAACAGGAATGTGTATATGGGATGGCAAAATAGTATTTTCCAAAAGTAGATGCCACTCTGCATAAGATTATAGAAATTCGGTACACAATAAAATCAAGAAATAGCCTAATATAGCCTGAAAAAAATATTTACAGCATTATTTTGTCAACACTGTATTTATCATATAATCCACAACGCAATGCTCTATAAAATTCTTCAGTAAACTGAACCACCGCTTGCATGAAATATTTCCACTCAAATGACGGGTCACCTTATTTTAAGCTTGATACATTTGTTTCTTAAAGTAAAATAACCAATTTGTCAAACCCTCCCCCCCCACCCAGTGGAAAGGGGGGGGGGAGGTTAGGAGAGAGAGTACAGAGACAGAGAGAAGAGAGACTTTCTAGCCAATTTAATAAAATCTTTGGTGGTTTGTACGCTACGTGATCATGTTTATGCTATCACTGTTTCAATTTACGAAAATTAGAAGTAACTTGGGCTTGGGGAACAGAGCCGCACGTTTTGGTTGGGGGGGGGGGGGGGGGGGGGTTGATATCGGCGATATATCCAGCACGAAATCCAAAAAAATAAATAATAATAATAATTTGAAAGCAGACAGCGAGAAAAACCCATGATGGGGAACTATCAAGGGAAATAAACACGGTTCCAACCAAGCAAAAATATTTGCTTGAAAGTTGCTGAATACGTTTTATACTTAATCTTAACAAATTAACAAATATATATTCGAATGTACGAAATTGTATTGATAATATATCAATGAATTAGACTTAATTTCATTCTCAATGAGTAAATGAATACAAGTAATATTAGAAATTTATTTGAATAGGGACCTTATCATAAAGCCTAGTTAAACCTAATGTTTTATTTTTATGATTAATGACAAATTTAATACTTAGAAAATTTGAGCAGTCTTAAATTTATGCTGAAATTTCTTGTACACAAAATTCAACATAAAAATATTTTTTGCCACGTTAATATGTACACTTAGTGGATAAAATTAGGTAGATAATTGTATCATGTAAAAAATCATGCTTACTGCTTTACAATCTTGCATTTTGACTATATGAGTCATTTTGAGTCCACAAAAAAAATCTTTCAGATATATATCATTCATCTTTACTCAGAAAAATACTAATACATGCCGGTAAGGTCGCATTATTTTAAACTGAAGATTAAACTATTAAAAACACAAACAAGTGTGATTTCTTAACTATATCAAATCGTCGTCTAAGAAAAGTAAGCATTAAATGTGAATAATAAATATATCCGAAATTTTTCTACTTTGACGCAATAGAATATTGTGTTTGAAATTCTCAATGTCACAGATCGATATTATAAGATATTACTTAAGTCTGAGAGATCTACGCTCGTCTGTAAAAAGGCGAAGATGCATTTTGTCATAACATCTTTAATCAGTGGCAGAAGTCTTCTTTCTCGCTCGTAAAAAAGGTCACACAGAACTCAAATAACTCTTTGAACTTAGTTTTTTTCTTTTTGAACTGAAACTTTTTTACTGCTGGTAGGGTAAGTACAAGCGATGACGTCATTATACTGCAATAAACATGTGATGCTAAGAGGACAACGAACAGTGCAATGATAATGAATTGGGTGATCGATGGTGGAGAGGAGTGAGGGGCTCAATATTGGGGCACTCGATGACATACTCACATTATAGCACACTTACATATTTTCGCACTTGCATACTTTCGCACCTGCATACTTGCGCACTAGTATACTTGCATAATTTCATATTTGCGTTCTTGTATACTTGCATAATTTCACACTCGCATAATTACATACTTGTGCACTTGTATAATCGCATACTACCATAATTGAATACTTACACACTTGTATACTCGCATAATTGTAAGCTTACGCACTTATATATTTGCATAATTGCCCACTTGCCCATTTTTATATACTCGCATAAGTTCATGATTGCGCACTTGTATAGTTGCATACTTACGCATTCGTATACTTGCATATTGCATACTTGCGTACTTGTAAACTTGCATAATGGCATACCTGCTTGCGCACTTGTATACTTATTTAATTGTACCCTCACAAACTTGGACGCTGGCCAAATTGCGCATGCGCGCACTTGCTCACTCGCATGCTTGAACACGTTCTCGTACCTATATCTGTGAAGTTTACCTTCTAGCGTTCTGCCAGCCACGCCCCACGTTAATGTAGTCATGTGAATCTGTTACGCGAGTCGTCGACCCCGCGAGCCGAACTGACCGTCAAATGCGAGCGCCGCCTGGGACTGGCGGAGTATGTCGCACGGCAACCACTCCGGTAATGCGGGTAGCCTGCACTACGAGCTTTGAGGGCAAAGATGATTACGGCACTTCCGGTTCTGACTGTTATTGACCCCCCACCACCCTAAATAATGTCAACTGAAGGCACGAGGGATTGGCTGTGGCGGCGCAGTGATGCAATGCCTTGTTACCGCACTTGTTACGCAGAGAAATTCCATGTTCTGTTGGGATTAGAAAAAAAAAACTTTAAAGTAGGAAGCTTACTTAGAGAGCGATCTATGGCTAGGACGAACTTATTACTTTTACTAGAAGTGAAGATAATACTTCGGGAAGTCAAGCTAGCTGAGAGGATCTTCCTCCATTGTATTTATTCACTAATTTGCCAGTACAGAGCACGAAAAGTAAACTTTCGGGAGCTTAATAAATACCGAATCATCTTTCAGGAGTCGGCACTAAGAAAACACAGTCTTGATAAACTACTTCTGGGCTTTGTGACTCTGGCCACAAAAATACACGTTCTAGAGATACTATTGACTCTACATAGTGAATGTCTTTGTTTCTAAAGAAAAATATTCTTAGGGACAGCGCTATGTTCTAAAGAAGTGTTATTTTTTTAAATTCTAAACAAGTTAATTATTGTGAAACGTCTGTGAAATATTTTTATGCATGACTATTTGCTCGTTTGGAAGAAAATTGTGTTAAGAAAATTTTATGAAATAAATAAAAACAATAGCAATATTTACTTTATTCCTTACACGCTTCACAGCCTTTTTATGCTCTCTCAATACTACCATCTAAAGTAATTTTTTGTCATTGGGGATTTAAACTGGCAAGAGAAATGGTAGTTGCTACGGGAGTAAAGGGCTATATCGGAGTATTGGGGCTCAAGGACCACCTTAATATACATTTATGTATGTGTAAATACTCTTAAAATCGCTCGCATTATAAACTGTAGCGTTGTATCTTTCCTAATTAGTTATACCTATTTTCGTTCTCATTATGTTAATTTTAACTTTATAGAATAGTGAGTATCATGAGGAAATTTCATCAATAAAGTGATTTTAGTAAAAACTAGCTAAACAAAATTTATCTACGAACCTGAAACTTTTTGGGGTGAATAGGTAAATATTTTTGGAAGTTTGATTCTTCGAAGATGGACGAGAGATAATTTTTTTTTCAAAGCGATGGCCAAAATGAAGTGTTTATTATTTTGAGAAAGAATAGTTATATTAGAAAGTGAAAGTTAAATAATATTAGGTAACACAGTGAACAAAATTTTACACCTGAAATGTAGCCATTTCCACAGTAAATTTTCGTCAGGGAAAAATTCTTTTCCTACTGCGCTTCGAAAGGTAGTCCGATTTTGGTAGCCATTGAATGAGAGCAGTTTACTGTAGTACTCTTTTACTGAATCAGACCCTCCGCGATTTGCAAGGTTTGCAGATACGTGCTTGTTGTTGACTTCTGGCTGAAGCAGCAACAGCCACTGCGAAACTGTTGCCTCGCCAGTAAGCTCGTGAGTGGACGTTGCGAGTAAACAACAACACCCAATCAGCGGGCGTGACTGTCCCTGGCGCATGCTGCGAGTGCGAGGACCGGCTCGCTGTTTGTTTGCCCGCCGCTGACGGCAGCATCTTCCCGCTGTAGCACACACTCCGGCGCTCGGAGGTCTTCTGTCTCCGCGCAGTTTGATGTGGATGTCGATACCAGCCGGGCGCTTCTCTCCGGGGAAAATAAATCCCCAGATAGCAATAACAAACCAGACATCTGGTTTGCATCTTGGAATCACGAGGACCTAGATGCCGTCGAAGACGTTGAAATACAAGCATGGCAAGGGCAAGAAAAACCCTACTCAGAGCGTATAACAATTTTAACGCAAATGCAGAAATAGACCAATGCAACACTCGAGAATACACGTACAAGAAAAACAAAATGTTTAAAGGTGCATCACTCTCAAGTAGTTGTGAGGAGTAATAGTCCGGCAGTCATGCGATTGTTTTTTTGTTAGATTTAGTGTCCTCATTTATTTTAGTATTATTCGAAACTCTCTTTCTCTCTCTCTCTCTCTCTCTCTCTCTCTCTCTCTATATATATATATATATATATATATATATATTCAAACGCTAGTATTTTCTTTTGATTTGTCAAATTAATATCATGTTTAATCTTTGTTTTTTGATGTTTTCCTGAAATTATTTTCTAGTTTAAAAATGTCTAATATAGTGCGCAGTTTTTTTTTTAATTTATGGTTTACCAAGTTTAATACTACTCACACGAGTGTAATTTTGTGTAATAATTTGAAATTTAAACAAAATTTAATTGTTCTGAATGCTTTTGTAAGCATTTGTAGTGGCTTTAAAGTACACACTAGTTCTTAAAGAACCATTCTGATTGGTTGAAATATCTTGTAGCTCATAGCCTGGATCGACGACCAACTGTTAGGAATATAAAGTTTGTTCTGAGTCCTTTTGAGGAGCAATAGTACAAAATATTCGTCGTGTTCGAATTATCATTTTGTGAACGGTGAATCGTGATTAAAGGACAAAATATTATATTTGATTCTTAACAAAAATATTTATACTAATAAAGTGGAGGAATTAATTACTGACCATTAATATCGACCGTACCACAAACTGAATGCCAGTTTTAACATTAGAAAAGAATATTAAGATAACACCAGTAATTCGTGTGACGATCAGCAGTGACATGTGTAACTGTTTTCGAGCCGTTGAAGTGTAAGTTCGTCCTTGTGTGTTGCGATGAAACGATTCCCGCTGTACTCAGACGCTACGAGTGAGTCAACCAGAGCAGAGCGCCAGAGTTGCAGTCAGAAGGAGATCTTGTAACACAATTTATTTCATCATATAAATGAAAATGATTTTGTATACTTACTTCAAAATCCGGTACTTTATGTTAATGAAGTGTTAATGTTTAATGTAGGTGTAAAATTTAGAGTTAACTTTGTTTTAAATTCTTTCAGTTCTTGTTTTTATCGTTCATATAAGTGGTTTTCAATGGTTATTTGTGAGAAATGTATGATTTGTTATTAATTCAAATTTTCTTGTCATAACCACTTTATGTTCATTTGTAATTCCAGGAGTTCCTATATTTTGAGCTTTCTCATAGTTGCTTTACAGTTTTGGCTATTCAACAAATTTAATTGAGTTTATCATTTTTTGACTACTATCTGATAAATGGCTTAATGATTTAATTATCGAGAAACATAAACTCTAACATCAAAATATAATACTATAATATACGAGTTAACACATTGGACTCTAAGAAGTGTATCGTTAGTTGATTTGTCATTTGGTAAAGTATTTATGTATCTGTATAATAATGGGTAGTCCAATGTACCTTGACATTAATTTCGGTAATTACATACATGTTCACAATTATGAATGCTCCAAAAAATTTATAAGTTGTAGACAATGAATTTTTACTATTTCAGAATTATATCATTCCTAGTTTATCTTCCAATAGTGTCTGGCACCCTTAAATTATTAATTTACATATAAAATCGATTATAGATATTTCAAATCACACTTAGACCAAAAAATGCGAAACCAAATTTTCTCACATATTTATAAAGAACCTTTTCTGTTCACAATTAAACCTTTATCTGTGAACCTAAGTCAGCATCTTTAGTGGACATTTTAAAATCACGCCACACATTACAGCTACCGATAAATTGTTAGTATATCTCTAAGCTATAGCGTGAAAAGACTGATTCGGTTATGCTCTTGAGACACATGGGCATAACTGTATACATTTTAAGTTTGTAATGTCTGATGTGTATGTGTGAATGTGGATGTTTTATAATGAGTAAGTTACAAACTATGGGTTAGAATTTATGTTGAGCAGTTCACAGCATTGCTACTTAATCAGTGTGTGTTTACAACGTCTCTAATTCGGAAATTTCATGACTACGACCATGCCGAATAAAAGATTTTGCTGGATTATCGAATTTTAATATAGTTTTAAAACGCCACAATGGCATTTAAAACAAGTTGTCTCTGCTGTACTATATACATAAATAATATATGTGATCCTTGGTTTATTTTAAAATCAATAACATGTGAAATGTGGCCCGCTAGTAAACAGGAAAAATTGCACTGAAATGAAAACAGTCAGTACATAACGATGAACTCCAAGCAATTAAAAAAAAGGCGGTAGTGCAGTGATGCGAACTAGTGGCCAAGGTGAACGGCTAATCGGTGCCGCATTACAGGAGGTGCCGGATTACAGAATGTGCCGGATTACAGAATTTGCCGGATTACAGAATGTGCCGGAATACAGAATGTATCCATTGTAGCTCATAGCCTGGATCGACGACCAACTGTTAGGAATATAAAGTTTGTTCTGAGTCCTTTTGAGGAGCAATAGTACACGATATTCGTCGTGTTCGAATTATCATTTTGTGAACGGTGAATCGTGATTAAAGGACAAAATATTATATTTGATTCTTAACAAAAATATTTATACTAATAAAGTGGAGGAATTAATTACTGACCATTAATATCGACCGTACCACAAACTGAATGCCAGTTTTAACATTAGAAAAGAATATTAAGATAACACCAGTAATTCGTGTGACGATCAGCAGTGACATGTGTAACTGTTTTCGAGCCGTTGAAGTGTAAGTTCGTCCTTGTGTGTTGCGATGAAACGATTCCCGCTGTACTCAGACGCTACGAGTGAGTCAACCAGAGCAGAGCGCCAGAGTTGCAGTCAGAAGGAGATCTTGTAACACAATTTATTTCATCATATAAATGAAAATGATTTTGTATACTTACTTCAAAATCCGGTACTTTATGTTAATGAAGTGTTAATGTTTAATGTAGGTGTAAAATTTAGAGTTAACTTTGTTTTAAATTCTTTCAGTTCTTGTTTTTATCGTTCATATAAGTGGTTTTCAATGGTTATTTGTGAGAAATGTATGATTTGTTATTAATTCAAATTTTCTTGTCATAACCACTTTATGTTCATTTGTAATTCCAGGAGTTCCTATATTTTGAGCTTTCTCATAGTTGCTTTACAGTTTTGGCTATTCAACAAATTTAATTGAGTTTATCATTTTTTGACTACTATCTGATAAATGGCTTAATGATTTAATTATCGAGAAACATAAACTCTAACATCAAAATATAATACTATAATATACGAGTTAACACATTGGACTCTAAGAAGTGTATCGTTAGTTGATTTGTCATTTGGTAAAGTATTTATGTATCTGTATAATAATGGGTAGTCCAATGTACCTTGACATTAATTTCGGTAATTACATACATGTTCACAATTATGAATGCTCCAAAAAATTTATAAGTTGTAGACAATGAATTTTTACTATTTCAGAATTATATCATTCCTAGTTTATCTTCCAATAGTGTCTGGCACCCTTAAATTATTAATTTACATATAAAATCGATTATAGATATTTCAAATCACACTTAGACCAAAAAATGCGAAACCAAATTTTCTCACATATTTATAAAGAACCTTTTCTGTTCACAATTAAACCTTTATCTGTGAACCTAAGTCAGCATCTTTAGTGGACATTTTAAAATCACGCCACACATTACAGCTACCGATAAATTGTTAGTATATCTCTAAGCTATAGCGTGAAAAGACTGATTCGGTTATGCTCTTGAGACACATGGGCATAACTGTATACATTTTAAGTTTGTAATGTCTGATGTGTATGTGTGAATGTGGATGTTTTATAATGAGTAAGTTACAAACTATGGGTTAGAATTTATGTTGAGCAGTTCACAGCATTGCTACTTAATCAGTGTGTGTTTACAACGTCTCTAATTCGGAAATTTCATGACTACGACCATGCCGAATAAAAGATTTTGCTGGATTATCGAATTTTAATATAGTTTTAAAACGCCACAATGGCATTTAAAACAAGTTGTCTCTGCTGTACTATATACATAAATAATATATGTGATCCTTGGTTTATTTTAAAATCAATAACATGTGAAATGTGGCCCGCTAGTAAACAGGAAAAATTGCACTGAAATGAAAACAGTCAGTACATAACGATGAACTCCAAGCAATTAAAAAAAAGGCGGTAGTGCAGTGATGCGAACTAGTGGCCAAGGTGAACGGCTAATCGGTGCCGCATTACAGGAGGTGCCGGATTACAGAATGTGCCGGAATACAGAATGTGCCGGATTACAGAATGTATCCATTACAGCATGTGCCGTATTACATAATGTACCGGATTACGGAATGTGCCGGAATACAGAATGTACCGGATTGCAGAAGGTGCCGGATTAAAGAAGGTGCCGGATTAAAGAAGGTGCCGGATTAAAGAAGGTGCCGGATTAAAGAAGGTGCCGGATTACAGAAGGTGCCGAACGGGGTGACGGGCCGAGAAGCAGGCGGCGGCCTCGGTCGACCCCGCTCGGCTAATGAACCCTGCTCCCTCCGGGCAGCGCAGTAATCCCATGTCGCCCTGCGCGCGCGTCAGGGGTGGGAGGGGGGGGAGGACGCGATAACAGAGACAATGGAAGCCAAGGCCGGAGCTGCCGCTCTCTTCTTGTTCCGCCGCCGTTAATACATCTGCATCCAGATCCATTAGCCCGAAGGCTCTTTGCCTCGCGCCGCCGCGCGCAACGACGGGCCAAGTCGCGCAGGTCTGCATCTGCATCTGCATCTGCCGGCTGGCGCTACCGGAAAGACACTGTGTCAACACTATTTTCATCCAGCTGACGATCTGCGGAACACCCGAAACATCGGCTGAAGTCAAGTACCTACTCATGTACCGAAAACAGCTTTGAAATGCCAGTGATGGCCTGTCAGTAACCGGGTTTAACGGCAGGAATTTCTAATTCATACTATCTGAAAATTATATGTTGCTACTATATGACGATGTTGAGGTACAAATTGGCTTCAATTGCGTCACAACGCGTCATCTCCTGACAATATTCCTGACTCCAGGGATGCTTGCAGAACCGGGATGAGATACTACAGCAGACTATGTTCAATATATATAATTTTTAATAGTTTATTTGAAAGTTGAATTTTTAATTATTAATCTTAATTTCGGGCTGGATATGGCGTTGATATACTGCGTGCCTCTTCAAGGTTTTATAATTTGTCACAGCCTACTGAAAATAATTGATTGCTTCACAGTGTCACAGCCAACATACGAGTCCACGAATGATAATATCAGTAAGTGCCCAAAACAAAATCCAATGCAATTTAAAGTATTAAAATACACAATAAGGGAGCTGTGTTGCAGGATGTGGCAACATGTTTGAAAAACTAAAAATATTTGGGCTGAATCCTCCCCAAAATCCTCCATACCACACATCCCCCCAAGCTCCTCCATACCAATCTTCCCCCCAAACTGATCCACTACTTCACATCTTTCCAATCCAACCCTAAAGTTATCAGAACCGCAAAACAAGACTTCCAGCGCTGCGCTCAGCGTAAGTCTTTGTCACATAACTTGCCTCGTGTTTGACGATTCTCAAATGTACCGTCAGTGGTTCTGAAACTTGCAAAGCATCAAAAGATGTTTTATGAACAATGATGACAGCATGATGTTTACACTTACGAGAGAACAACAGTGGCAAAATGACACAAATACCACTTGCGTCGCGTCGTCCTGAAGTTTGGTTGTTTAATCGAAACCCATTGAATACATGAAAAAAAAAAAACTGTTTTCAAGCGTTGGGGAAAATCACTGCAAACTACCCATGTCCGAAGACAAACGTTTAACTGTCTTTACATTGCAATACTTAAATTTGGAGACATGCAAACTTACACTTTAAACACACTTTTCTAGAATCTTGGGAAAATCGTTTCTTTATTTGTTGATGCTATACAAAACGTTTAGAGGTTTACGACGGTGACTACATACGTACGGCTTATTAAAATCTGTAGAACACACGATGACACGCTCTGAATTCATGCCAGGAAGTTAAAATAAATTTGCCGTTAAGTTTATGAAAACCATTAAATAAAAACTAATTTAGTTTATAAACAATTCTATAAACAATAAACGATATCTGTGTTATGAATTGTTTTTAAATCCCGCGCAAAAACTAAAAAATATAGAAGCAAAATAATTTCGGATACCATTTTCTTGGTCAATTTTCATATTTTAGTTATTTATTTTATTATTATTATTATTATTATTCAAGGGATATCCCTGTAAATTTATCTAGATAGTACCCTTGCATGTTATTATTGTTCCAAATATTTTAGCAAATGTGTTACTAACTGCTGTTGAATAACAAAATAAAGTCATGCATGTGTTAACAATTATGATTAACTGTGTTATATTTCACATCTTGAAAATCATGGTTAGTAAACATCTGATACAAAAATTTGCATACAAATAACAATTCTATGTAAAATCTTTTTTTTTAATAAAGGTTATAGTAATAAGTAGAAAAATTCAACATGGTGTGTAAGACCGAGCCTATAGAATTGACACTAAATCAAAATCTATGGGTGTAAAAGCATCTGTAAGTGGAATTTACTTGTTAAGAGGAATTAGATACAAACCTAATGACGCCGTCTTGGTTTCAACGGTTTTCAGGCCACAGAAATTATTTACTCTCAAATATAGGCCTATAAAATCGACCATAAATTAGGTAGAGAGCACATACTAAAATATTGTATTTAATTATTAAATAGTGCATATTGACCGTATCATTAGAATTGTAGTAAATCCCTAAAAGTGACATCAATTACACATATCTACTAATGAGTTCACAGCAGGAAAAATTTGTAGCACACAGCCCCTGTTAAACTTAGGAATTCCATTAAACTATATACTTACTACGCTTAAACCTAGCAAAATTTGCAATAATATACGATAAAATAATTGTTCTGCTCTTAAAACTTTTGAAACCAAGACGGAATCCTTCGTTTTATGTTCTCCCCCTTTCGGAGACGCTTTCAGATTACCTTCGCATTATGATCTTTCGCTTAAGGGAAACCCTTTCAGATTGTCTTCGTGGGTACTGATGAGTCAATCTCATTAATTCTTTAGGTCTCCAGCCTGTCACTTAAAGGTTCCAACGCTCCAACTTTTGCTGTTTCTGTCACGGTAGTTGCCAGCGAAATCGCCAGCCGCACAAGCATACATAAAAAAAAAACACATTAAAATTGAGAAACGAATGACCATCCATATGTCCGCAAGCCCAGTGGTACTGTGCGAAGCCACTAACGAGGTATCATAAATTACTCAGCAAAGAATACAGCACGCGTATCTGCTGCGATGATGGAGCACCGCGCTCTTTGCGCGCATAATGTGGGCGCGCCGGACCCTCCTCCCACGCACGTTTCCCCCTTTTATTTTTTAAACATTTAACAATGTGGTGCTTCGCCCGCACGGAGCGCGCGGTGTCTTTTATCCGGCCGCGCGTTTGATTCCGCCCGCAAACCCGCACAACGCGGCTCGCTGTGACACTTGTCGCTTGCCGGCGGCAACGGCGACCACTTTATCCCTCGCGGGACGGTGTAAACAGGGGAGCGGCGTTGGAGCGAGAGAGAGAGAGAGAGAGAGAGAGAGAGAGAGAGAAAGAGGGAAATGGTGGAAGGGGGGCGAAGGGTGAGCCCCATCGCATCGTGCCCGGTCTAAATCGGACATCGGTGTCGGTCCGCCGCAGTCTGATTGGCCGAACAAGGCACCGACTCCCGCTCAGCTCGGCAGAATGAGCTTGGACCGACCGCTAGGGACGACTTTAGTAACGCACACTGTCGAAAGTTTTCACCTTCAATTTACGAAGTTAGTTTTAGTTAGTTTTCGTGAACTACACCAAATAAATTCTGTACTTCCGAAATCGATGACCACCCAACATACCTCAGTTAGAATAAATTGAAGTTAATGCTTACTCACACGGCCAAAGACGAAGGTTTGAAAACAGAGTGCCATTAGCGTACATTGCGTGAAATGAAATGGGAACAGTCGCACCTGTGTTTCCGTACCATGTGCGTCTCTGCCTGAGGACGGGAGCAGATAGCAGTTCCCGAAACGTCGCTTGTTTCTGTTTTGGTAAAACTATTGTATTTTTTTGTCTTTTCGTTTTGTCGTGTTTTTGTCTCGTTTCAACTGTTGTGCTGAATTATTTTGGTTTCAATATTTTTGTGTTGTCATCATTTGTGTGTTTTTTGTTTAATTAGTACTTTTTTCTTTGTTTTTTCTTTGTTTGTTGACCATATTTCTGTTTCGGAATATTTTGTGGTGTTTATATTCTTGTTGACAACAGCAATTGTTTGCTTAATTTTGTGTGTTTTTTGTCTATCTTGTGTATTTTTTTTAATTTTATTTTATTTATTAGTTTTTTTTTCCTTCAACAGAAAAAGTTCTTAGCAATGGCGTATGTCCAAAAACTTACATCAAGTCAATTAAAGGTCATGTGTAAAAATATAAATGCAGTGCATTTTTTCAGTTGAAATTAATATAAAATTGCCTAGTCTCTTGCTGCCGACTATCTACGAATAAAATAAGACAGACTTTAATTAGTTACTTATAATTAATAACAACGGACAGTAATAATTCGATAACTTTTAAATTTCAGTAAAGATAATAAACATATAATTTATTTAATATTATTTTTTTAACTTTTAGCGATACAAAGCACTAATATTATCGCGTTTTAGTAAAATCTTGCTTGTAAATTCTACTAAGTTAAACCATAATTAGTTTGCATTAATTAATTCACAGTTAAACTCGTGACGGCATCTTTTCTTTAAAAATTAACAAGGTCATTCGAAACCAAACTTGACAACATGAGGGTGTTTTTGGAAAGCCTAGCATAACAAACAAATGGTTACAATGTAGACCGAAGTAGAAAGTGTGGAGAATATGTTTGATATGTCTTAGAAGACCGAACGCTTAACACCTTTCTAGATGTACATACCGGTCGGAGGTAGCGAAGATAACGCACCCAAAACTGACGGACAGCCTGTTTGACCGTAACTTTCCGGCAGTCACCTCGCGGGCATACTTCTTATTCTGCAGAACTTGCGCACGTCTAGCAACCCCCTTCCCCCTGCCCCTCGAACAGTCTCGCGAAACTACCCAGCCAGTTACGGTAACAAACGTAACGAGCTACCGCGCGGAGATTGAAAGTTCTCTAGCGGGGAGGAGATGGTTTTGGAAAAGGGGTGAGAGGGGGGGAGGAAAGACGGCTAAGGGGTTGCCTCCTTATACGCTCATCTTCTCCTCCTACTTTTGAAAACTTAACACCGCGTCTACCAGAGAACCGGCGGCAAAACTTCTCTTCCCTCCATCGCTGAAAGAGAGAGAAAGAGATGGAAAGAGAGAGAGAGGGTGAGAGAGCAGCACGAATAAGTTTAGTTCGAGTCTCTCTGACTACCAGCGTCAAACATCAACTTGCGGAAGGGGTTCTCAAAACATTCATCAAAGTAGGGGTTTCATGTTGGCCAGGGGTGAACACGAAAGCAAAAACTGCGTATTTATTTATTTTTTGTTTTCTGAGCGAAACGACAAACCCGATGAGGTTAGTCGAAGCAATAACGTCACTAGAGCGCGAATAAAATTATCTTTATGACAAAACAAACAACGATGAGAAATAGAATTAATTGCTTTTTGGAGCCATGTTTGTTTCACTTGTCCTCCTGTGGGGACACCCAGAAAAATTGCTGATTTGTGAGAGCTAGGCCTCGTGGCTGCGAATACGTCAATTGCACACTACGCACACCATACTGAAGCCTCTTCAACCCCATTTGAAGACGAATTTTTCAGGTTTTGTATAGATGTTCGAAAACACGTAACGTGCACGCACCTATGAGCTGGCGTGACATGCGTGCAACCGGTCTGTGAAGGTTGCAACTGTAACGCGCGTTGCAGGCCGCGCTCCGCCAACAGTTCCTGACGACGGGGGATGATGTCAGTTCCCGAAACGTCACAGCTGTGTTTCAATTTTTTGGAAGTCTACTGTGTCTTTTGGTGCTTTCTTCGTTGTGTTGTCCAGAACACCTGTTTAGTCTCATCACTGAGTTCACCAGTGCGCCGTTGTGTTGTCGTTTTTCATATGATCTGTTTACTATCATCGTTTGCCTACTGGGTTGGTGGTCTGTGCCGTGAAGTTTATTTTCCGACTAATTTCTCCCACGGAATTATCGGTGCTGTCCACATATGCATTTAACTTTTTACATCAGCAGATATTGGATTGACTTCCTTGCGTTTGTGTATTCATCTCTTTGATCGTTATTAAAGTTTCTCTATGGCATACAGAGTAAACTAGCAATGGCATATGTCAAAAAATAAAAAAACGAATTACTTAAAATTTTCCCTGTTGCAAGAATTGTACAAACGCCGTAAATGTAAAAGCTTTTATTTGATTGGGGAGGGGGGGGGGTGGCTCTGACGAGATATTATTTTACGAACGCGTGACGTAGCGCTGGTGTGGATTCTATCTCTCTTCCCTCCCCCCTCCCGACTCACGGATCAGCCTCAAGACCCCTTGGTAAGCGGGAAGGAGGTGTGTACGGAGAGTGGTGTTTGTCGGCTTGTCAACACGGGCTCTCGCGAGAGAGTGACGACGGGAGGCCGCACAGACGACGACGCACCGACGAGACGTCGTTAATTATGCGAGCGAGGGTTTCCCCGCGAGCCGGCCGCCTGGTTCGCCGGGGCTTCCCCCGGTGCAAGGGAGCTCTCTCGCGGCGCTTCCGCGAACTAGGTGAACTCGTCGAGCGGTTTCAACGCCGAGCTTCCCGGTGCGTTTATGGTTTTCCCTTGCAAGTCGATTGTTTCGTCGCAAACTCGCGCCGAGTCGACACCAGCGGCGCAACAAAGCGCAAGGGAAAGGTGCGTAACGACCCCGCCTCCCCTGAGCTTTTTATATCGACACCACGAGTTTCGAAAACTGCTCAACGCGTCAGAGTGGTGCCTGTTTACGAAAATCGTTTAAAAATACGCTGAGGTAGATGTGTGGTTCTCTGTTCTCGTATTTCGTTTTCAAACTTTATTTTTAGAAATGGCTATAATGCGTGTTTTCAGAATAATTTTTAGGCATGAAATTCTTGAAAGCACCCAATGGACTTGCATCACACCTGTATCTTCATTTCTCTGCCATATAATGTTTTGGTTACCATTCAGACATCACAGTTGCTCTATGCACGACGAGAAGACTGACTGCGCGCCAGTCCAGAGCCTTGCGCATAGAGGCGACACCGCGCTAGAAGCACCAGCGAGCGTCGCGCTTATGATACCGCCTCACTATCACTAATATATTCCTGACTAGGAGGGCCCTATAAAGCCTTTTCTTCCTTCAAGAAGCGTTGTAAGGAAGAAATACGAAAAAAAGGTTGTTCTTTATAATATTGTGATGTTACGTCTCGTCGACATCAAAGTCGTTACAGACCGTCAAACAAAAGTTAGGGAAACTAGTAATATATTTCATCGTAGCTTACTGTAAAACATATCCCAGCATTTGCCTAGAGAGATTTCAGAAAACCATATAGAACAGAAATTAGGTTCCTCTTGAATGTAGTACAACGTTCTACAGGTGCACCCTTTGTATGATTTTTGAAATGGGGAAAATTTATTAATTCCTTTTTTTTGTACATAAGAAACTGCTAGTTTACACTGGATGTCATAGAGAAACATCAATAACGGACAAAGAGATGAATACACAAGCACAAAGCAAACAAGGCAAAATTAAGCCAATGTCACAAGTTAAATGCGTAGCCAGAACAGAGAATTACGTGGAAGAATCAGCCAGAAAAAAATATATATCATAGAACAGACCAACACAGTAGGCTGTTAACGACGAGACAGTTGCAACAAAAACATTAAATATAGACAAAGAATGATCTTGGACAAAATAACGACGAACGATGATACTAAACAGATCATATAAACACAAAGACAACAGGTGGTATTTACACGTTCTATCCCATCTCCAGGCGCGATCAATGACAGTTTCGTAGTAAAATGTTTCAAAAAAGTTTGTATTAATGAGACAAGCTCACTTAAATTGGCCTAATTTATTATTTTAAATATTGATTATTATTTTTCCTGTTTGAAAATAAAATTTTTTTTTGGCTGCGCCATTGTAACCCAACGACGGATTCACTGTGTGCATTAAGTTTAATATATATATATATATTTTCAAAATCTTTGAACGTAACTAAATTAGTGTAAATGAGTTTGGACCTATGCTGTTTGTCTATAGTATTAGATTAACACGGTAGCTTAATGTCCGAGATTAGATGACCCAGTTAGCGATGAATTAAAAAAATAAAAAAATAAATTGCGTTTTAGTACAATCCAGTCAATCTTACATGTTTCTGACAGTTCCGTTATTATGCGTTTACAATTCAACTTAAGCGTTAAATGTATTAGAGCTTTTAGCTATGAAAACGTGCTCTATTAATGATTAAACTGTGTTTATTTTATTTTATGGCTTATAGTCTCGTTGACATCGAGGTCTTCAGAGAAGGCTACAAAAACCATGACGCCAACCAGGAATGGTAAGAAAGAAAGTCGTTAATGGCCTCATGGTGAGGCACCATCCCATCATTTGTCGGGAGTGTGATTTCGGGAACCGCTCACGTAAACCGAGATCAGCACGGCCAGAACCGAGGTTACAACCCAGGTTCTCCGGATGCGAGTCCAATGTTGACAGTTCTTACAAGCAGCAACAGCGGTTAAATCATTTCCCAACTGCCACTTTGCATAAACAACAACGTTATGGTTTGGTTACGAACGCTAACATCACATGGAGATTTTTCATTCTTACAATCATAGTTGAAGCAACAACAGAAACATAATTATGCTTATACGACTAGTACTATTTTTTTTCGAACAGTTACGTGATAAACAAAAAAAGATTGTACCACTGCACCACACTTCGCCTGGAAGATAAACCACTGGGAGCGGAATCGGCGAGCTTTCCAACTACCCGGGATCCACTGGCAGTTACGGAAACGTTCAGGCGAGAAGTGACCGCCGGCAACCGCAGGGCGAACAGCGAGAGCAAGCGTCACACCTGACGTTCCGAACATAATCCCGTCACGCGCGCGCGATTCTCGCCCGCGGGCCCCGCGCCCGAGCGGATGAAAGCGACCGCGGAGAATCTCGTTAATCGCCTATCGCGTATCTGCCCTTCACCCTCCCTCCAACGTCGACCGACGGACTATTAGTTGGCGCGTCCGTCACGGATTAGAGCGCCCCTCCCCCCCCCCCCCCCCCCACTTACCACCCTCCCAATACGGGCACGCAACAACGAGCGTCACTAATACTTGTCCGCGCACCAATTACCCGATGACGCGGAATCCCCCGTACATACACACTTCTTTTTTTTTTTTTTCCCCCCCGAACCCTCCAACCAGTACTGTTGTCGCCCTTGATGTCGCACAGGCCCGCATTACGCGCTACAAGCCCTGGTGTGACGTTTTAACGACAGAACGCAACGAAACATGGCTTTCCATTCCGACTGGCCCTGTTTCGGGGAAAGAAAGAAAAAAAACTCGTGTGAGCAAAAAAATGTCGACTTTTGGGTGTTGTAATCGAAATCCGATGGGCGGTAGCATTTCACGGCGCACTGGTTATGCGGCGGTGCCTACACTAGCGTTCGTATCGAATCAATTCGCAATGTGGGATTGAGAGCTGTTCTGGTGGTTGGCTAGTGAGGGGGGGGGGGGAGCGGAGACAGTCTTTATCCGAGTGCCAGTCAGCGCGGCCAACACGCCAGGCCGCGGATGGCCGGCGTGTGTGGGATTTTGGGTTTGGTGGGTTCGGGTTATCGCAGGTTGATGAAGAATGGGGGTGGGGGAAGGGGTTTCTCGCCACATGTGCACCTGCTATTGATGTTTCAATTTCTACGTGATCACGTTATCCCGAAGCCGCAGAAATCCGCGCGCGTCCGTCCGACGCACGGGACGACGGGACCAGTCGGATTCTTCGCCTCGCGACGCGCGACCGTCATTTCGCTCGTCGGCCGCGCCGCGCAGAATTTAAAGGAAGAATAAAACGAATTTTTTTGACAGTACCCACGTTTAACAATATATTGATGTCCAATATAGAGGTAATTGTTCACTAAATCGGAAGAATTTCAAATTCTACGAATAACCTGATCTTTCTTGAAATTGTCTATTATGGAATAAAAAATTGTGAACATAACGCACATGATAAATGTACATTTTAGGGAATATTAACTACTCCGCATAATGAGGTTCACGACTAGCTCGTAGGTAATAACAAATGCGAAAATAACTAGTAAATACACAAAAAATTTTAATCGATAATTATTAATTGTAAAGACTTTAACCTTGGGAAATATGAAATTGAAAAGTATAATTTTAAAATTAGAAAAAAATACATTTATTTTAAAATAACACACATTTTTTTAAACGTATGCAATATAAATTACTTTTAAATCTCGGGTCGTTGCTATCATACCCTATTTTTCTTCCTTTCGCTTATAATAGTGCGCCAGTGATATGTAATTATTATTATTGATAGTAAGTATTGACGATAAAACCATAATTAACCCAATTTTAATAAAATAACATGCATTGTTTTGCGAGGAGAACCCGCAACATCTAAAAAAAATAGGTTTTAAAATACGCGGTTAAATTAACATAAATTATAAATATATCGCAAGCGAGGAACCAAATGTAACTTAAAAACCTTACTTTTTTAATTCAACTAAGAATTATGAACACAAGCCCAAACAATATCACCCCAAGTCAGGCCATTACTCGTACCACACAGCTGACCGACATGTGACTTGGCCTCCTAATAGTTGGTTGTTATAAATAAATTATATCTATTAGTACAAAAATTATATGCGGAAATAGAAGAGGTTTTTTTATATTTGATTAGTTAAGAAGAGAACTGTCTAAACTACTCTCGGTGTTTCAAATGGAGGGATACCTTGGCAAATTGCTGAAACTCGTACGCATTTATGATCTATTTAACCCTTGCCAGAATGAAAAATAAAGGCTTACAGATCAGGGCAGAGATTAGACGTCCAGAATGGCAAAAAAATACTCATACTATTTAACTCTCAAAATACTAGATAATAGCTCATCGCTCATTGCTTGTAAAAAAATGTGTCAAGTCGATTTTTGAGATCAAAAATTTTCTAAGAGCGCATTACCGCATTAAGCTTATCATTAACTGACGCCCTATAAGACAAGTCCTATGGTCGGTTCAAAAAACGGAATAAATTGTAAGGCTAGAGGCAAGTTAATTACGACAGTTAATAAATCTATGTAAATAAAAATTATGAATTTCGTTCACAATCACAAATCTCCAAAAGTTCTTCACCGATTGGTTTGAAATTTTGACACAACGTTGCATTTGAATACGCGCGTGTTTTTATATAGCTATGTCACATCTGTGACAGGTAAAAATATAGATAAAATATAGAACGTTTGTGTGTACATATGTCTTATGTTTTGAAACAATAAATATAGGTATAGATAGGAAGATACAGGCTTAGAGATAGAGAGATAGAGAGTGGGTGATATAACGATATATAAATATATAGAGAGATGTAGGGATAACTAGATAGAAACAAAGATACACAGAGAGATTTATACATAGAGAGAAATATAGTGATGTTTATAGAGGGTCATATAAATATATGTTATGGATATGTGTACCTAATTAAAACCAATTACAAAAAAATTAAAGAGGCGTAGCAATGCATTGCAGGCATTAAATAGTTATCTATAATTTAAAATTTTTAGCTCCATACTTAATAAATAGTTTCGCCACAGTGTGTGCATGTATCAAGTCTGAAATTTTACAGTTCTCAAAAATTCTGAAAATGGTCTACGTATCATTCTGCCAATGTCAACGGTGTTCGCACCCAAACAACATGTGTTGGTTTGCAATTGACTGTTGGGAAAGGGGTACAACAACTGGTACTACTTTTTAGAACTGTCATATCTGAGATGAGTTAGTTGACACCGACATTATTCTTAATGACAAGGCGTTATAAAATCAAAAGGCATAAAATTTCATCATTTACAATAAAACATTTTTTTTATGGTTACCGGAACAACGGAAAGTTCGTATGAGGTAGTGAACCACACAATGACGTAAACTTTAAATTTCAGTTGATGCGGGAACTGTTCGTTGAATTTGCATGCTCGGTACTCAAAGGCAGTGCGATTTCAAGATAACTCCGTAGCTGCTCTGCACAGTAGTAGATCTCTGGCGCGATTAATTACACCGCCGACCGATAACTAAATTCTCGCGTGTCCTTAAATGCCTTTCCGAGAGGTCGTTTTTTTTTCGTTCCACATCTCCTAGTTCCCCCCCTCTATCCTCTTTCGTAGGACTTCCTCACGCGCACCGCTCTTCTTGGCGAAGCAGAAGAAGAAGGGGGGGGGGGGGGTTGTGAGAAGGAGGGAGGGGCGAAAGTGGTAGACGGCTGGCGCTAATGTCCTGGCCCCTTCCTCAGCTTCCGATTGGCTGTTTGAGGAACCGGAAACGACTGCTGGATCGCCGCGCCACGGCAACGGCTCGTTAGCACTGACGTCACACCTCATCCCCCTCCCCCTTCCAAAAGATCCCCACTTCTTGCCGCCCCTCCTACGAGAATTGCAAAGACAGTCTCCCGCCTGAGAGGATGGCTTACGTGCTACTTTTCCCGGTAGCGCTGAATCGTAAATGTTTTTTGAACACGTGTGCCTAGAAAGAAAGCGAGTAAGCGTATTGCCGTGAAAAATAGTTTACGGTTTATACACACCACTTGCGTTAGTAAATGCTGGTTTACAAGTCTTTGTATTTCGGTAAAAATGTTGTAGGCCTTCACTTTATTGAAATGTTTATTTGAACAATTTGGTTTATATGCTTTAAGAATAAGTAAAAAAAAATCTAGTTTTTTTTCTAGAACATGGCCAAGCTAAATTTGACGTTCAATAAATTTATTATACATTATATGGTCTAATGTACAGCGTGTCTGTTTATGATAGCGTTTTATTTTTGCTAGTTTCATCTTGTCCACATGTTTTTAGAGGATACTTAAATTTGTTGGTCGTGCTTTATTAAGTTACATTGCCCAAAGAGGAGAATTTGAAATTTTTTTAAGGAATAGTACATTCTAAAAGATTTTTTTTCTTTAATGTTATTTTTCAAGTTGTAAAACATACGTATTTTTACCGACAAGCTGTACATTCTGAAAACAGGCAATATAATTTTATGGATACCGTTACTAGATAAAATTTTGTAAATGAAAGTTAATTTATGTAATATTTTGGAAAATGCATTGATGCAAATAATATTTGATAGTAAAATTATTAATATTAACATTATTTAATAATAATAAACAGCTAACGTGACGTGTTGGACTTTGCCACAGATCAAGGAACTTCTTTCGTCAGTTTTCTTTACTTTGCAGGTTGTGGACCATGGAGGTAATAAATTAGGGTCTAGGAGTATGCAAAATTTTAATTGGTAATAGTAAAATTTAAAATGAGAACGACCCTCTACTCATTTTAAAACGTGTTGATTAACTCGTTTTCTTGTCTCTCTGTTTGTCTGTTCGGTAGGAATTCTAAAATAGATTTTAAACTAACTTTCCGACGAGCTAGATACTTAAAATTTTGAATAAAGCTCAAAACTGGATGAAAAAACAATATTAACTCGCTTTCTTTTCAGTTCGTTTGCTAGTCACAAATTTGTTTGGTTTTGTTTAGCAAACCCCCCCCCCCCCCCCCCCCCCTCTCTCGTCATACCCACACGGATTCGTGGCATTAGACTATGAGCAGAACAGTACAGCGTTGCGGGATGCATAACACAGAAATCGCAGGCGGTGCCTATATCACACGCATTTTGGGGCTCAGAGAAATGTCCGCAACATGTTCGTATATTAAGGTCCGGCAACTTCCCATCCTAATTATTATTTACATCTGGACATCTTAACACACACACACACACACACACACACACACACACACACATATATATATATATATATATATATATATATATATATATATATATATATATTTCAGTTTGACTGAACGCACGCGGCAAACGCCAAGCGCGCTGAAACAAAGCCACAGCCGATCTCGGAGCGCAGCGACTGACCTCACGAAGGCGTATCCCTTGTCCTTGAACACGCGGATCTCCTGGATGTTGCCGAAGGGCGAGAAGGTCTTCTGCATGAGCTCCTCGGTGAGGCCGTTGGTGAGGCCGCCGCAGTAGACTGTGCAGTTGGTGGGGCTGGACTGGTTGTACACCTCGTCGAAGGTCAGCGGCTTGGAGTTCACTGCAACAGGCACGCAACGTCGGCGTCACATCCTCCTGGAGTGGTCCGCCTTAAGGGCCCCGCCTAGCTGGGCACACATGCGGTGCGCAGAGCTTCAGGAAAAACAACGCGATTTCAAAACTACTCAACATATCCGAGTGGGGCCTATTTACGAATAGCATTTAAGAGTTCGCTGAGGACCGAAAAGTACTTTTAATTTCGGATTAAGTTTTTAAACTGTATTTTTAGAAGCGTTAAAATGCCTAAAACGCGTGTTTCCAGAGTATTTTAGGCATAAAACAATCAGTACAGATTCTTGAAAGCACTTAAGGGGCTTGCATAACACCTTTATCATCATTTCTCGGCCATATAATGTTACGGTCACCGCTTTAAATTTCACAGTTATCCTGTGACGACGAGAAGACTGCGCGCCAGTTCAGAGACTTGCGCTTAGAGGCTATACCGCGCTGGAAGCACCAGCGAGTGTCGCGCTTATCATCCCGCCTCACTAACACACATACACCCCGGACGAGGCGGGCCCCTTAACGTGGCTCTCGGCACGCTTCGTCTTCAAGGCTCGTTCTCTCTCGCTCGCTCGTTCGATTTTACATCGTTACTTTTATTTAAGGACTACATACTTCTAAAATTTCAACTCGATACCCCAATATCATGCATGTGAAAATGCGCGCAAATCTTCGTAATTATCATTGATAGCTAGGGACCGGAAAAAATTCGCGGTTTAAATGACCTCTGGGATGGACTCCACGATCCCATATACACGGGCAAATACCACACGCTCATTGGTCACTGACTTGTGAGACTTGTCAACTGGGATGCTTCCCATTCGATACTCCTTGGTTGAAGGTTTTTCATTGGCTAAAATTCCTTCATGTAAAATCTGAGCAAATAACAGTATCAATAGGGAAGTATGTATATTTGTTTGGATCCTAGCACAACACGAAATGAATCCGCGAAATTTTCCGGTCTCTATTGATAGCGCAACTTTATGCACACACGATATTACACTAAGTGAATATCGTGTCTGTTGAAAATATTTGCGGTGGAACAACAAATGCCATTGGAGTATCGAATTGAAATTTCTAGAAATTGCACTTAAATAAAAGCAATGACAAAAAAAAATGATCAACATGGCGTGCGATACCGAGCCTTTTAACTCGTGAACAGGAACAAATTTCTAAGTGCCTACATCAGGCAAATAAATGACATGCTAAAATCTGCGTTCTGCAACTTTGTTCTCTAAAGTAGTACCGGCGGTGCCCATTTAACAAATGTCACTTGCAAAGAAACTCGTGACGTTTCTTTTATTACGAGCGCTGACAACCACATGAAGTTGTTTACAGACACTATTGATAGAACAACACTGGCAGGACACGTAGACCATTCTGCTACTTTTCAGAACTGTCAAACAGGAAGCAAGTCGCATGGCACAGAGTAGATTACACAAGCGCCTGTAATTCACTGGATAAGACTCCTTAACACACAAAAATAGATTAAAAATGAAGTAAATGTGAACATGGTTCAAAGTTATGCGGATATTTACCAATTCAAAAATATATACGTTCACATCGGTTTAGCACTTACAGATATTTTTGTATCCGTTTAGCTCGTATTCCTACATGCTGATTTTAATTAATGTTTGAGTTTCAAAGGGCACGAAAGCTTTCTCGGGTAGTCAAAATAACATATCAGCTAATAATAGGTAAGATACATCTCGGATGTCTTTTCTCCTGTGATCGAACCCTTGAAGGGCGTATGTCCCGTTCCACGTCATTGTTTTATACTTACACTTTACACGGTTAAACTTCCCGACTTTTTGAGTGGCTGAACTTTCACAAAATTATATATATATATAATGTCGCCTACATTTTGCATAATTAGCTCGTAAATTTGCATACTTAACGTTGTCGTGCAGTATACTGTCGCTGTCAGTATACTGTTTTCATCTGAACTGTAATTAATATTTTTTTTTCATTATTTTATGCAAAGAATTCTTTGTACTATTCATTAATTCATGTAACATCACCTTAATGCATTAATTTTTGCTGTCCATTCTTGAGGTTTTCTATGAAACCAATTTAAACAACCAATGGCGAAAGACCAAGGAATTGTTTAAAATCAATTTTTCTTCATATTGCAAGAATCATTCAAATAACGTATAACTCTTTGAACCCACTGACACATCATGTCAGACAGTAGTGTGCAAATAGAAAAAGACAGGTACCATCATTGTAAAAGCATCAAGATTTATTTATAAACCGCATAACTTTTTGACTTGTTGAGCACACAGATCACAGTTTACTTGCAACGAAGAAATAACGTTAATTGAAAAACAAAACACAATAACAAATCGTAGAATACTAGGCTTACTCAAACATATATATTCCCTTTATTTTTTACTTATTTTATTAGGTGCATTTAACGACATTTTATCGGTTTAGTTTGTTATAAGCACTGACGGACAAACTATATTTTAAGAATTAATGCTCGCCAAAATATTTTATGGATTTAATAATTGTTGTAGGGCATACCCTTTGGTTATTTTCGTGCGAATAACGTACAGTCTTTGATTGCTGAAATAAACCAGTGAAAATTAATAGCAGTCTAGCAAGGCACATGGACACTCATGGTAAAATATTTAAATTATATACTCGATCAATGTAAATTCATAAATGTCCACTAACGATTGAGTTTATTTAATAGAATCTTCAACAAAGTTTATCCAATAGCAAGAAGAAAAATATTACCCACTTCCAAAATAAATGAAGAAACGAAAATCGCTGATTTTATATAAACACGTTGTAGTTGGACGTTTAAGGTTTCAGTCGCTCTTAAGTAAGAAAAGACTCTATAAATCTTAAAAAATAAAATATATATCGTTGATTAATTGATATTAAGTAAAATATTTAGTCTATGTTTTCAGATATATGCATGGCAGAACTTCTGCTTTTAGTGTAAAAGTTAATACGTTATCCGCAATCTTTCATGTGTTTGAAAAATCCTATTAGTACTCTTCTTGATAATAACGTGCATAAATCACTCACAATTCTTAAGCATGTTTTACTTACTTCACTCTTAATTAAATATAATATTTAATTAGAATGTAAGCGGAATGGATGAATAACGACATGCAATAAAAAAACAAACAAATATACTATGTAATAATTGTTTTAAATTGTTTAGAACACACGAATGGAATAAAAAGTAAATTAAAATCATGCAAGCATGCAATGCCTAGATGTCAAAAGTTGGTTTGTTAGATGGCTAATTAAGGAAAAGCGACTACTGGACTATGGGTTGTTATAAAAAGAAGCAAGCATAGTCTATGTATTTACTTATTTAATAAACCACAGAAATAGAAAAGTTTGAAAAGTTTTGAAAGATATTATTAACCTTTCTGTACTTTTTCGAATGTCAAAGCAATGCTGCTTCCCTAGGGACTACGGGAAGCCATTGATTTTCCTTTCCATTACTCAGTAAATTTTGTTTCATTTGCTTTTTAAGTAACTTATCAAAGCAAATATTTTATATAATAAAATATCATTGAAATAGTTGGTTTTATTTTCAGTCAGGTTACAAAAAAATTTCGTAAAGTCATTAAATTAATAATAAAATTTTGAGGTAAAAAAGAATTAGTTTTTGAGTAACTTTAACTACATTTTTGTCTTATCCATTTGTCTATTTAATATTTAAGCTTTTATTAATTTAACTGTAATTATAAAAACATATTACCTTTAATAGAGCACACACCACTCTGTTATAGTCTGATATAACTTTTCCAGTAACATATTTAGTTCCAGTTAGCCATAATTTTTCCCACAGGAAAGAAGCGTTGCAACACGAACTAAATACTGACTTAAAATACATATATAAAAAAGAACAATTTCATATTTATAAGTATGAAAAACAGTTATGTTCTACAACGTTTAAATTATTTTAGACATATCGAGAAGCTTTATTTTTAAGACTAGAGCAATTCACTATAAATTCCGTTGTTGGCCTTAAATAAATTTGAGCGAAAACATTTTCTCACTACGAGTCAAAGTGGATTGCAGTGTATTTTATATTTAACCCCATTAAATATGAACAGGTATCAAATAGAAAACTGAATTCGTGAGATGGTCTACCCTCTCCTGTAAGCCACCGACCCGGAAACTGTTCGTCGTGAATAATGTTCCCAAAATGACCTGGTTCACTACCTTCTTTGAAAATAAAAATCTACCATTGTCAACCCTATATGGCATATGCAGTATGCCAGCTTGTCTTGGAGATAATATTAATTGTGGAACCCATTGTAAGAAGAGTCAGATACCGGATGATATATAATTTATCACCATGTGTTATCATGACAAAGGTGTTTAATAAAGACATGAAGACCTCCCTCTTTCTAGCAATCATGCTGATAAAGAAAACCATATAATTAAATAATTTTTTGGAGGCTACCTTATAATTAACCAGCTGTTCTAGCATGAAAGTCGTAAACAATGCCCTTTGAGGCTCACTGCGACAATGGAAGTTACGTATCAGCTAGAGTTTGAAGCTCGCAACCTAAACCATTAAGCCTCGAGCTCTATGTTATGCCAAACTGACATCATTGTAGCATTATTTTCCGAACACAACTTTTCAGGCGGAGTTTAAAATTTCACTCGATTGCTTATAGAGTTCTCTTGCGATTTTTTGTGGCCTCTTCATGGTTGAATCTACTTCTTTATAAGTGTCTCAAGTTATTGGTCTTTGCAGGGATATCTCTGTTTAAAATTTAATCTACCGGAATTTTATTAGGTTTAACACAGCGTTTTATAAATAAATAAATGCTGATTTTAAACTGTGTTAAAATTATTTGGAAATTAAAGAACAGATATCCATTCTAAGACTATGGTACAAGAAAGGTGTACAACCTTTCAAACCATTACAAAAATAACTTCTGGAAAGTTTATACTTGCAATATCTTGCCAATAAGCAAGTAAATGTAGATGGCGTTCAAGCAAACAAAACAAGCTGGTAAATTTAAGTTAGTAATGAAATTCTTGAAACTTTAAGTTATACATTTTTCATTACGTTCATAAATTAATAAAAATACATTCACTAAGTTTTAGTGATAAAAACAATTTACGTAATTTGTCTTTGTAAATTAAGTTAAAATTATGAAGCCCGCCAGACTGGAAATGTTGATCACTATACGAAAAAAAAGAGTATTTAAATATAATACGTCTACACATTAAAGTTATATTAATTTCCTAATATTTTTTAATGTTGTATGTACACTTTGAATAAGAAAACTACATATTGAGAACTTTTTTCGAATTGATTTAGATGATATTTAAGAACACGAAAATATGATATGGTATTAAGTTACATATTACTCGTAATGATGAAGAACTTTCTGTTTACATAACTGTACGAATATAATCCCACCAATATTTTGAACAAGTGTTCAAATATGATTGTAAATTTTAACATTTAGAATTACGTTAAGAATTCATAAAGATAAAACATATCAGAAAATATTCCGATATTATACAAAATGTCTGCATAAGGACATGTAAATACATTCTTTGTTTTTTAATTAAAATCGACTTGCAGATAAACTAGATGAAAAAAGCTATAAACTGCACTCACCTTATACTTATGAGATACAGAATTATATGGCCGATTCTAAAAAAATTAATGATTTCTGTAGTAGTAGTGGTCTTTTCGTTGGCACTACATGGAATTTCTTTTGCAGAAACTTTTGTGGCAACTTTATTTCAGCTCAGCAAATATCAAACTGCTTTACTTCCCCTGAAATGAAGCTATAAATGCATTAGTACTGGAAGGAAGACCCAAAAATTTGAAATTGACGTGTTCTTCCTTACAAACTTGGTGGTAGATTTCAGACATCCCTTCTGCATAAAAATAATTTTCACATTAATACCTACATTATATTTGTAGACTGTACACTTAAATCGCAAATGAACTATACTTAATATTATGTGCAACCAATTGTCCTGTACGAAACTTAAAATATATATAATTTAAAAATAAAAAAACACAGCGCAGAGTTCAGGCATGATATAGTTATGGGTGAAAAAAAATTAATGCGCAGTGTGTTGAGCCTAGAGAAGATTAAATTACAAATTAGAATTTAGATAAAAAAACACTGCTGATAGAGAGCGTGTCCTCAAATAAACACAAATGAGATTATTAAAGAGTTTTATGTAATTTTGCAGATTTTAATTAGGTAATTAATGAGTCTATAGTAAATTACAGCAAGGAAAACAGTTAACTTGTAGTGTGACTAACAGTATACAGATGTGAAGATGAACTTGCTAAAATATAATCGATTTACTAACCATGCCAAGGATAATCATTTGTTAAAATGGTATATTTTTTGTTCTGTATATCTGTGCGAGAGTCCCCTCAAAGCGCAGCATCTGAAAACTAGACATAATAATGGTCATCTAAATAAAACGTACAAAATCTCTACAAAACTGAGTCTGATTGGGTTTACCATCACTTTATCAGGTTCAGAATTGGGGATCGAAGGTGATTGAACCCATCTGCTCTACCGACGATGGCTTGGCTACAATTTTGGTTCCGGGCCACCCAAGCAAGATCCACGGATAGTTACCAGCCATTGACTTCCAAGGCGTCCGGCCAGTTCAAAAACACCATCAGGTCTGGGAGCTTTCCCGGGCGGAACATCCCTTCCTGGCTGTTGCGATGCGTTTCTCCCCGAGATGTTGCCGCATCTTCCGCGCCATTTACCGCACCGGAGTGAATCCTCTGCCAGATCGGGAACCCAGCGTCCGTCTCCGGGACAGGACGTATGGGTTTTAGCTGGCGCAATCGTTACTCCATCCAAGTTTGATCCTCCTTCGAGACGGCAGAGGCTCGAAGACGTATCATTTTTCAAGTTCTTCCCGTCGATTTTTTTTTTTTTTTCATACTCGACGGTTCAAGGGGTCGAGCGACAAAAATGCCCAGATTTATTTACCTTCGTCGGCTCGAAGCGGGAGGTTTCGTCCGTGCCGCGGCAGCGCAGCCAACCATCGGGCGTTGTTTCTTCGATATTTCTCTGTCCCGGAGTGATCGCTCTAAGCCGCCACCGCCGCTACTTTCCTCCTCCACCCCCTCCTCCCTGAAGGAGAGAGACGCGACCGACCGGTGTTTTTGTTTTTATTGGCCTTCGGACGGGGGCTGAGCTCGGATCACAGGCCCTTCCCTACCGCCATCCTTCTCCCGCAGGACTCCTTCTGCAGCCGACGTCCGCGAGGTAAGCGCATTTCTCCCGGGGCGGGGGTTTTATGGCCGCGCAGTAAAACTATTCCCGGCCAGTAGCGCGGACCTCGCCCCGCCAGGCACTAGCGGCCCGTGAAGGGGGGGGGGGGGGGGGGAGGCTCTCGTGTTCCCCCGCGTCGTCCCGAGCTGCGACATCCTTCACCGCGCAGTCGCAGTGCTGCGCCGGGAGGGATGTGTACAAACATACGCACTCATATATACACATATGTAAAGGGTCAGAGGTCGTGAGAATAGCTGAACATTACGCTCGTACGTCAGTACGCACTTACATGACAAACAATACCTAGTCGTCAAACCTTGATAGTTTAAATGTTGAGTAATTGCTTAAATCGTCTTCTTTTCCATCTAGCGATTAATGGAATATATGGGGAAAAAATGACGCCAAGTAAAATATGACTGCAGGAGCTAGCCTACACTGTAAACGTCAAACTGTTATAACTGTTATATCTACTACAAATAAGTGGAATTTCCCTAAAAAAAATATATCTGAAAATGCCGCAAAATAATCGGATAGAATAATTTCAACAATTTTTTTGAGTGTATGTTTCAACAATTCCGTTTTAAGAGTGTTTGGCAAACAGTTTTTTTTTTTACGGAAACCATTACTCCAGTGTTAGAATGTAAGGTATTACGAGTGTTAAGGTGGTACGGAGTGAGGTAACGCAGTGGTAAGACACTTGACTATTTGGAGTATTAAGGTGGTACGGTGTGAGGTAACACTGTGGTACGACAACAGACTATTTGGAGTGTTAAGGTGTACGGAGTAAAGTATTAAGAGTGTTAATGGTGGTACGGAGTGAGGTAATGCGGTGGTAAGACACTCAACGCGCATTCCAGAGCACCCCAGTTTCCAACCAGGTTTGTCTATTTATGATTTCAGTCATTTATGACTCACTGAAATATCTGGATGCAAATGCTGAAATGGTTTCTTTGCTATTTAGGCCAGTGTTCTTGTACAACTACACGCTTGTGTTCACTGCTCCCCAAGCCGAGCACTACGATTGGAATTTGATAAACTGTGGATTCTAGGTCATTATATATTCAGTATTCATAGAATTATGTGAGCATTGCGCACTGGATTGTAGCAGATAATTCAAAATTGAAATTCTGCAACCGATAATCAGTCGTAGAACTAATTGTATATGATCGTGACGAACGTGAATGAGTGTAAATTTACCCTGTTCAGAACGCGCGCATTGCTCGCGTTAGTTGTACCGTCGCTGTGATGGGACATTATATGAAGTCAGTCATGATCGTTGTGAACATTAATATTCCAACGAAGTTTTGTATTTAAGTCGAATTTTAATTTTGAATTGACTGATTTTAGTCTAGTTAAATCAGACGTTGTAACACTCTCATGCAAAATAGCTTTCAGCGTAAGCAATAATTTGTTTTGGATTTTTTTTTTAACTAAACAGATATTTCTCTACCTTTGTACCTGATTTGCAATTCTGCTTTCTATTTGTATTTAGCCTTGACATTGGAATGTAAAACAGAGTAATCTTGATAAAACAAATATTTATGAAGAAAATGTTCTCTTCGATAGTCCTGCTACATTATTAGCCTAAAGCATTTTATCACTTTACAAACACGTAAGGGCGCAGAATTAGCCTCAAAAAAAGTTTTCACCATGTTATATTTGAAACTAGTTAATGTATACGGTAAGATAAGAGTAATTTTGTGAATGGAAAGGAAATCGAATGAACGGTATTTTGTAACCATGGTGTTGAAGTTGTCAAGATACTGGACCCACGTGTAGCAACATAAACCCAAACATATAGTCACTTTCGTAAACATTAGGGGACATACAAAACGTATTAGAATGCCAAATGAATATTTACGATAGTAAAACTACCCCGGATTATATTTGGTCAACTAAAATAGTCGTAAAAAATAATTACAAATTTTAAAATACGTATGAAAACTGGCATTACAATGATTACAATAAATTGTCTACTTCTAGGATCCCAAGAGGCTCGGTAGCATAGAGGTAGAGCGTGTGCTTGTAAAACTTAAGGGTGAAATTTTGATGTGATTCAAACCTCGTCACTGTATTTTTTTTTCTTTTTTAATAACATAATATATTATGTAATACTAAAGTTGATAAGCTCAGGAAGTTTAAGATTGGTTTGTAGGCAGTATTTACAGACTGATTTCAGTCGCTTGAGCAAAAACAAATATTAAAACATACACTTAGTGTTACAAAATTTGTTTTAAAATATTTTTGTACCACCATAGAAGAAAAACTTCTTATGTGAGCAGAAAATTTACAATTTTATGTTTTCGATTAATTTAATAAGATCGGCAGTATTTTATTAAAATTCATGTTGAAAATTTGGTCCAAAGATAGGGTTCAGAATCTTTATCAAGTCTTTTTCGCTCTTATCGGAGCCGTTTATAAAAGTTTAACGGTTTGAAAGTTCTGTCTGTTTCGTGCTGCTATCTGCGCGTGATGGTGGCAAGCAAATTTTACGATTAAGTCAGTGAATTCTAGCGCCAGGTGCAGAAAGCATGACTGTGATTCGTGTCCAGAAATTTTGGTATTTGAAACGCGAATATTTAATTTATAAGTATTTTATCATGTTTGGCAATATTTTAAAGTATTCTAGGTTAAATTTCGTATCCGAGTTTCGCATTAAAAGTTTATTTGCAACGTGAACAACATGAGTAAACATAAATTGGTTCGTTACCGAGGTTTACACATCACTGGCAAGTAATGAAAGACTCGCTAACTTTTTTTTACATGTTTGCATAGATTTGAAGCTAGTATTAGTTTTTTTTCTTTTAAACGTGAAAATATTAAAAACTGGTACATTTTGTCATTGTAATTTTGTATTTAAGGCAGCTTGGCATCGTTTAAATACAACAGACGCTTGGAATCATAACAAGTTTAACAAAATCGCGCTTAAATAATAGATGGAATAAATGGAGTCCATCAGGGGGAGTTCGCGACTCGTAGACAGCACGGCATTGCCTTGCACGCACGAAGCGCTTTAACGGCTTCGAGTCCCGATCCATCCATTCTCATTCAGGTTTCTAATGATTTATAGAAATCTCTCCTAACAAAAGCCGAGACAGTTCCCTTACAAAATATAGTCCAAGATTTTTTAATGATCTCGTTGATCTCAACTTAATTAAAACGAAAATAACTTACACCTACGCTTCTGAATCTGGAGGAATAAGAAGGGGCGTGTGATTTTGGTGGAACTAAACCACAGTCTGGACTCCAAAAACCTCTATGTGCTTGTGAAGACTTCAATTGGACATTCGATTCTTCGACAAACCTCTGAAGTTCAAACCAATAACAAAGCAACAGAAATTTAATAGTTGAGTCACATTTGAGTCATTAAAAAGATCAAATGTTTTTTTTCTACAAGAAAAAAAATTGGTCTGTGATAAAAATTACAAAGGTTGGAGAAAACACAGAACTACCAACTCTATCCTAGAGTTCATTGGACCAGCAGAATCTCCAGGTTTATTGCTATCTTAATACTTATAGTCAGACAGCGCCTTGTACACGTAATGTCTAGGGGAATGAACTTTTTTCAAAAATATTTAGAGTCTAGAAAAGTGTTAAAACATTGTAGCATTGTCTGCATTTCCTGAAAGGTTCAGTTTCTTACGTGTGTGTGTTCGCTGCCAGAACACGAATAGCTGCAATGTTGTGCGGAGACAAACAAACACGTCCTGATTGGTCTGGTAAAATGTGGCAGTGACTTCCCTTGCAGAAGAATGTCAATTGTAACGGAGAAACTGTTGGCGCGGGTGAATTTTGTTGCAGTCTAGCGAGCTCTAAAAAATTTTTCCGGGGGAAAAAAATACATGGCCCTAGTTATGTATCGCGGAATCGACGACAAAATTATACGCAGCAGCGATACAGTGGATGTGGTCAGTGGAAGGTTTACCGTCGGGTCCCGAGAGAGGTCACTCTGAACTGCTTGCTGCACCTGATTGGTTGAACAAGTAGGCTTGCTGGTCGCGAGACAAAACACTACCCACCCTATCACGGGCAGAGCGGGTTCGACACCCGGCACAAATTTGGCTTAAGTTTTCACATGTGAGGAGTGTGTTGGACGTTGACCATGGCCCATACTGTTACACTTCCTTTTGTTCTCAGGTAAGTTTTAATGTTATACTAAACATTTTCAAACAGACCTAACCACTGCCAAAACATTTACAAGAATAAATTTTTAATATGAAAAGAAATGAGCATGACTACTGAGTACACATACATATATTCTTCATCACGTTTGTTACCTCTCTTAGCCCAAAATGTTATTGTATTGTTCTAATTAATATTATAAATTATAAAATCTAAGGAAAAACTTTGTTGTAAGCCTTACTTTTTTTTTAATTTTCAATTTTAAATCTTGCAAAAATTTCGGCATGATTTATTAGTAATTTATTTGGACAGTAAATTGGTTTGAGAATGTGATTAGAGTTAACTGACGTTACTTTAGTAGTTTTTTGGATGTAATATTAAAAAACTAAAAATGGAGTTAAAAATTTTATCCAATATTATAATTTAATATCCGCATATCACACTAAAGGAAAAAAAAACTATATTTAAAGCCAGAGAATTGTTCCTATTTGGGATCCTAACGCGATTAGATGTATTTATATGTAAGCTTAGTTCTGCTGTACACCACGATCTCCAATACACACTCAAGACTCTACAAATAAAAAAAAAACGGAAAACATCGCGTCGTGAAGCTGCAATTAAAAAAAAAATTGCAGAATAAAACTGAACCAAATATAGAGTTTGTGTAGCCAACGTCCATGGAGTCAAATCAAGCCTTTGAAGTCCTATTGGTAGGGGCAGGCATTTTTCGCGAAAAAAATCTGAACGCCTATTAGACTGCAACTAGTTACACCCGCACCAGCGGTTTCTTCCTTGTGATTGGCGACCGTCTGCGAGAGAGCCACTCAGGACGTGTTTGCTTCCGCACTGAATTACTATGATTGGTATTGTAACAGTAGACATGTATCTGAAAGAACCTCGCCCTATCACGAAACACAGACGATGCTACAGTATTTCAACTTCCAGCTGCTCTCTAAATCTTTTCGCGAAAAATGCATGGCCCTACCTATAGACTACAGGTCGACCTTTCATACACAGGACTCTGCGTCTAAGCACCAGGATATTGCGCAGTTAAAAATGTTGTACGTGACAGTAAAAACACAAACTATGTAAATTTATTAACTAATATACAACTAAGTCAGTATTATCTTAAATAATTAGGAAGGACGGCTAATACTTAATTCGTAATTCATTAGTACAACAATGACGCAAATGTTTAAACACAGGATTCCAGGTGATATTCTGTTTAAATCTTGATTCGTAATAGTTTTGTGATTATTACATTTGTTTATGCAAGTTAATGTTCATGTATTGTGTAAACCTTTACCATATGCTTGGCGGTTTTAAATGGAATCGTTTACAAGAAACGGTTGGAAGAGATAAATTATTATCAATTTTTAAAATTTATTTACAGTTTTATTCCAAATCAGGTTTGGATAAAAAAGTAATTAAATATCGGTGATGAAATTTCCTTAGCGTCTATAGAAAAACTCTAGTTTTTCTACCCGCATAAAAATGTTTATTTGAGCAATATGTTCAGTTATGTATGAGTGATATAAGAAAGATATTTTCTTAAATTACTTTCTTGGTTTTAAATCTTGAAAAAGTTAAAACAAATATACACGGTACTCAAATTAAAAAAAAGCTAACGTAACTTATAAACACTTTGAAGATAAGAACAATAATACAGCATACCAGGCGTGAGGAAAGACGGGTTTATCTTTTTCAGGAATAAAGGCGTGACGCCTTGAGTGTTTCATTTAGGGGGGGGGGGGGGGCGGGTAAAAAAACAGAAGGGAAAAAAATAACAGTTTTGCGAAGCTTTCCAAGGAAGTGCCATGCACGTTAAAGAGAGGCGGCGAATTGGTCGAGAAGGAAAAAAAAAACCCTGGGAGGAGTAGGGGAGGGTTAGGTGAAGAAGAGAAAGGGGGGGAGGGGGGAGCTCGCGCCTCATTAGTCGTCTGATTACGGCTGCCCTTCGCTCTGCTTGGCTTGACCTTTATACACTTCCTCCGGAGCCGCTGCAGCAGCCGTTTCCCTGCTTCTTCCCGACCAACAACCATCCCCCGGTTCAACCCTTCTCGCTCGCCCGGGCGCTTAGACCGTTATAATAGCTTCCCACCTCCCTTTTCCCCTTACCAAGCGAGTGTCTGCGCGATACGGTTCGCGCGGAGTGGCCGGGTCAAGGAAGTGTCCTCCCGCGACCAAATGGCGTCGGGGCGCGAAACAGCAAGGCAGCCGAGTAGAGGATCACGAGCGGCATCAGACCGGAGAAGGACGGGCGACCTATTCACGGGAGCGCGTCGCCAAAGGAACGCTGTGCCGTCCCAAACACTTATTTTTCTTCTTCTTTTCAAACCATCTCTCTGCGTGCTATTTCTTATTTTTTTTCGCATTTATAATTTAACGAGAAGGGAGGCCGTATTCCGCGAGAGAGCATTCATCCGCTCACCGATATAAAAAAAAACACCTGGCTTCATTTCGAATATAATGAATGCTTCGGAGCTCCTGTGTGTATTTGGCTTCGCTGAAGAAACATCAGTTTGGTGTTTTGTACGCGACGCAAAGCCGTGGCATTACATTTGTTTGTCGCTCAAATGCTTGACACCTACGTAAATTACCAAGATTAAAATATTCCTGTGGAATTCTTTTTTCCTAACACTCATCAGGTTTGTAAGCAAAATACACCACCTGAAAAAAAAAAAACTATTGAGTTGGAAAATACTGCGAGTTGATTCCATTCCAATTCGTTACCGGAACATCACACATCAGTGTCGGACATTAAATAGTTTAATTATTCCTGGAGTAACTTCCGTCTCACCCAGACTGTATTTAATTTTCTTAAAACCTCGATATCAACGCGAAATTATGCCCTTATAAAAACAACTCATGATTTTTGATCATTTAAAGAAATGTTTGAAGGTTTGGTAAAATGCAAAGATTTTTCAGTTTTTGAAAGAAAACCCTCTTCAGGGATGTGATGCTTACGTTAACTTGTTAATGCTCTCATTGGGTAAAGGAGCAAGTAAGCGCATCTAAAGCCCCATTGGCACGATACTGCGCAGTATTTTCGACCTTAATGCGTGGAAACACGAGAATTTGAGTGGTGAGCCTCTAATCTTAATGTTGGAAAGTATTAATAAATTAAAATTCAGAACACTTAATATAATTCAAAAGTACTATTTTATTTAAACAATTATCGTGAAAATTATTTTACTCAGTTGAAGGTCTCGAAATGTGTCTACCTTTCGCAAATGGTCCGCAAAATTAACATCTAGACTTTTTTGTCACCAAATACAAACGGCAAAGAAAATTGGAAGGATTATATACATCAAAGCTGGTGTTGCCTTTGGTAGACTCTTTACACTGTTGTGTCTAGATACTGAAATGAACACAAAGGACGTTCCATCGTCATAGGAAATAAGTCACCTGGGAATCCCAGTTGGGACAACCAAATGAAGAGGTGTATTTTTAGTTTATAGTAAATTCGTGCACGACAGATAACGACTACTAAAATACAATCTATTAAAGACAATATGAGACTTTCTTTACAGATGTTTTACATTATAACCAATGATGTTTTTATTTTGTTAATATTATGAGAACATTCAGCTGTCAAAGTTTAAATGTAATATAAAGCACCAGTCCAAAAATGTTCATTTTATTGTGAATAGTGTTATTTTTTTTTTCTTGCTGTGTCTGTATCAACCACAAGTTCAAACTTATTTCGTCATAGGTATTAATTCGCACGTTGCGTAGTCCTTTACTAATGAAAGGGAAATCACATCTCATTAGACTGCATTTAGAGAAAAAAAGAAATCAATAATTAAATATTGAAGAAGTGTTATACGATGCAAAACCCCTTCAAGGCTAAATAAGCCGCGATAAATAACCGCAAAGAAGTAGCTTTTCTGTAATACCACCTATTTAAATTAAAAGCACAGATTGTACATATTGATAAATGGACACTCCATCTTTGCAATACCTGGTTAGATACTCTTACACTAGATGCATTAGGTAAATTTAACAAGCAGCTTCTCATGGGCATAATCTGTTGGAAAGTTTTGTTGAGATAGGTTTGTATGAGACTGATGATTAAAAAAGACTATAAAGTATTTCTAAAACATAAAATAGGGCGATGAAAATAGTTATTTGAATATATTACATTTGGAGCTTTGATTTCATTCTTCTCTAAAACTCTTTTCCACTGTAAAGTTCGAGGTTTTAGTTTCCGATGAGCTAACGATATGTAAGCGGATCATATAAAAGTCAGTACTTCAGTGCAAAAAAAATCCATTGATACGTAACCCAAAAAAGGCGAGCGATGACATAATAAGATCTGTTGAATCAAATTAAAAATATTGACTTCCGTTAACAGAACGTACGTGTTTGGCGAAGTGTAAATGACAAGAGAGAGAAAACGATTTCAAGAAGAATTCCGGCGAGAAAGTTATTTCGGCGTTGTAACAGAAAAGCTTCAAATATAAACATTGAGGAGGTAAGTTGTAACTTGCTTCATTATGTTTTATGTAGCCAAAATAAATTATTCTCGTTAAAAGTTCAGGGCTTTCTTAAAATCATGTTTTGATACGCGAAATCTTTATATTTCGAGCAACCTTTAGAAGCAGTTTTCAAAAATAGAATTCAAAGAACAGCACAACATGATGAAACATTCACAAACGGCTCTGAAGTTTAAAGCTTAGCTCAGAGATATTACTGGCCTGCTAAAAGATCACCTTTTTAATGTAAAACATATACTTAAACGTGCCTCAAATTGTTTCATACTTAGTACTTAATGCCTTACATGGCACTAGTTACATGAAGAATGAGTAATATAATTATTTTGCGAAAAAGGTTTTTTTTTGAAATCGAGAACTGCTTGGAATATATATATTGTAATTTTAGGTTTATTATATTTTGATTTAATTTAGCCATTAACCTATCGTCATTTGTCTTAAATACGTTTCAGAAATGAAAATAGTTTCTATACACGCAATAAAATCAATTAAATATCGACTTAATATTCTATTGTTTAACATAACTGCATAACACATAAATTTTTTTAAATTATACCACAAGTTAATTTAAGCCAGTGAAGTCTATAGTCGGAGTAATTACTTCAGACAGAAATAAAAATGGTGGCTCAGTGAAACAGGAGAAAAAATCTGAAAATAAAATATTCATGAACATAAGTAAAGTTATTATATAATACTACCAATTAAGTTTAGTTTTCAATTTATAAACGTCACAATCACACTCTAAATTTGTAATAGTAGAAACTTTACCACAGCAGAGATTCTCTAATTACAAATCTCTTAGTCGGCGAAAAATTTCACAACCAAAGACACTATTATTAGTGAATTTTACTGATTTGTTACCAAAATATTATTTACAAAAGTTTTAGCGAAAAACATTTATTAACTATTCAGGTTAAGATTTAGTATGGAGTAAGCAATGAATTAAGGAATACTTTACTTATCACGTGTGGTGAATGACTTTATTGTTAACTATTATTAATATTTTAAACAGGTAAATGTCCTTAATACAGCACTAAGTCTTATTTTGCATTTAGATATTAAGACATTAAACATCTCACCTAAAGCTATTCATTACTGATTTCTTGAATTTGTCTCTGCCCTTATGGCTTGGTCTCATACGCTATTTTGGCGATTTTATGTTTTTGTCATTATTATTCAATAAGTGATTTTCCTGTAAATTTATTTCGATAGCCCTTGCCTTTACTGTCGGGTCTCCAATTATTTCACCAGACATTAACTGAATAATGTTATCGAGCTGTAAAAGGACATGTAGATTATCATAATAATAATTAATTCGCCGCTATTATATAAAAATCAGTTAATATCATTGAAGTAAATTTCACAATAAACAGTTAAGGCAACAGAGCTATTGTAAAAATATTCCGGAATCTCAAATAATAGCAATGAAAAAACATTAAGTTACTTGTGTGGCGTGTAAGACCGAGCCTAAAGTTAAAACATTTTAATACTATCACAATAGAGCGCCTAACACTGTAAGATACGTAATCTGCAAGTACAAAATTTACATTACGACAGAGTGGTATTATTTCATATGATTGTTAGTATTACATTATATGTAAACTATTTGTTTGCTTAGTTTCTAAGCAAATTTATCTATTTTTTTAAACAACAAATCACAGTACTATTTATGTAAGCATAAATATGATATGTGTATATGTGCAAAAATAAATGTGTATTTTTTATTATGTGCAATCTTAGAAATTGAAAACAAATTGAGAGAAATATCAAAAAAAAGTATAGAGTTAAATAAGAATAAGTAAAAGAAGAATAAAAAGGGCATAGCAAAAGATCAAAAAATGCAAATATAAAACTATATAAAAAGTATGTATTTAAATTTATAATAAATAGATAAAAATGATTGTACAAACTGTATGTAAAAACATTTATAATTTGAAACTATGTAAATAAAATCGTAAGATGAATAAAATGATTACTAAAAACCATTCTGTAATTTAAAACAACTTACGAATGTTCACCAACTATTTTGTAGATGAGCGTTATCTGAAATAGATATTCAGCAAAACTAAGTAACGAATTAAAAGAAAACATACATTTCGTTCTTCAGGAGAAGATATCTATTTTAATACGATTTCAAGGTTTTACCGGATAAAGCCATTCTCCTGAAGAACCTTGTGAATACAGGACCAATTATTTTCAAATTTAAACCACAATAAATTTATGTTCCAAATGTCAGAATATAGTATGACTTCCCACAAGTTTAAATAAACAGTTTCAATAATACAGAAAGGCACACATTAAAACAATTTTTTATTGTAATTATGTAATAACTGTCTAACCTCTATTATTTTCATCATTTTCACTGTAACATTATTCTCAGAAAACATACCATACTTAATTGTTAAATGTTAAAGTGAGGTTTTTTCTAACCATGAAAACGTTACCTATATATTGGAGTTACTTTATGATCCATACTTAAGTTGAGATATTGCATTTATTTTTATTTTAATGACACGATTTAATTGCTCTATAAAAATCTTAGCTATCGATAAGCATGCTTACAATCTAAATAATGATTTAAACATTCCAATATTTTGTATATCATTTATATATGAAAACGTCTCAGAATAAAGTTTGAAAACCCAATAGTATATATATATATATATATATATATATATATAGAGAGAGAGAGAGAGAGAGAGGCTAAGTTAGAATCCTACCAACAAATTTTGGAGGCGGGTTTAACACAAAGAAACAAATTGAAAACATGATCAAACGTACGGTTCAAAGTTATTGCCAAGCTGATATACTCCTGAGTTATATCTCAACAACTGCTTTATTACAATTAATAGAAAAAAATATATTTAAGATCGAAAACTGAGCGTCCGAAGAAAGTTAAGAAAAAATGAATATCTACAAATCTACAAACCCACAAAACTTGTCGCTGTAGTGAAATAATTTCGTGGAAATAATTGGGGCCAGAGTAATTTCCATACAGTTTTCGGATATGGTCCTACCCTTTATTAATCCAAAGACATAATTTTACGTCAGTGACAAGTTTTGTGGTGGTTGTAGGGATTTATTTTTAAATTAAAAACTATCGAGACGTATAATTTTTTTCCCCATCTTAAATACTCTATTATTTTCAATAAAAACTATGCTCAGCTCCAACATCAAAGGTGTTTAGCAGACTTCGGAATCACTTTGGACGATGAGTCTTTTGTTCCCAACCAATTTGTTCGTGATGTACCAGCAGCCCATGTTTGTCCCTCGAGTTGTCGCTCATCCTGTATGTGCATTGAGTGAAGAACGTAACATGGAGGCTTGTCCCAACGACACCTTTGGAGCATTCTTCAAGAGCGGTGGGAGGAAAATCGCGCACGCACAATAATAATAATAATAATAATAAACGCACCACAGAACGCAAGGACCTTCACAGATTTTCGCAGCAGCCTCCTACAAATTACTTTCAGATTACATCGCGTATTTTTTTTCCCTACCCCCTTCTCCTCCTTTTAATCTTTCGTGATAACCACGTAAAAGGAGACGGCCTGCTTGAGTTTGGGGTGGGGGGGGGGGTAATGAAAAGGGAGGGAGGCGAAGGTGGTCTGGGGATGGAACGTTCATTTTCCACTTGCCCCTTCTCGACCCCCGCACTTCTTTTGTTCACCCGAAATAGGCGGACGCATAAAGAATATAAGAAATACTGTGGGATAGCGTGTCGCTGGGTAATAGCCGTAACAATCCGCGAGCAGGCAGTGGGTTTCAAGAAGTTTTGTGGGGGAGGGGAGGTGAAGAGAGAGTTGTAATGGGGTGCGGCACTAGAAGGAGCCTGCTCGGACACCGGATCCCCTCCAATAGCAGTACAGTTAAAGGTCTTTAATCCGGCATTCCGTGGTTCGGCCCCTCCTGTAATCCGTCTCCAAACTAGCCGCTCGGGTGGACTCCAGGTGCTTACCTCTGCCGCCAGTTCGCATAACTGCACTTCCGGGTTTATTTTTTTTATGTGTAACATAATAGCTCTCGCGATATGGCATTTAGTAGGAATAATTCTGTGAATGAAACGGAAATGTGTACCAGGAAGCTGGGCGAAGCGCGCGCCATTAAATTTTTGAAGTGAAAACTTCTTTAGCCTCGTTGAGCGATTTTCAGTAGGGGCAAAACTTATGGGTTCGCGTCACCGACATGCTCGTGACGTGTTGCGCCGGACTGGCGACGCGCAGCGGCCTGTGTACGTGTATGCGAATATATACACTAATACATTGTATATACTCGACTGTATCATGTGCGTGTTGGACTCTTTTTTGGGATAGGTAAAATCTTGTGAGTTCGCATCACCGACATGCTGTAGTAGCAGTAAGTGAAGTTAATTTGACCACGTAAATACATGACCTAGGTCTGACATCACTGACAAGCCATAGCTAGGTAATGAATTTTTACGTAATTTTGACATACCACTGACATCTGTTGTGACTAAAAAATGATGTAAGGATAAATTTTATCATGCTGACATAGTACTGATATAATACCAAAATCATTTTCTTACGTACATTTGACGTAGAAATGATGTCATATTACACATTTTAAAACAAAGTTTTAAGTTTTCACATCTGTTGACAGTCCCCATTATTGGCTATTTTTTCCGGTGCCGGTCTACAGTTGGCGCTTTGTGCTGCAGCGGGTCAGCGAGCGAAAACATTTCCATTACTTTTGAAAAGAGAGAGAGAGAAAGGGAGAAAAACAAAGAAGACACAGCTATAAACCGTTCGTTCCGCTAACAGTAGTCTTGAACAGCGCGACGCATTTCCATGTCTTATATGTTATGAATAATTGTGAAATAAAAAAGTATAATATAAAATATAAAATTTATCATTTCATAATTATTGTATTAAAAATACATGTGTTTATTCATAGTTTGTGACACGACAGGTTAAATTTTTCACGTCACTGCGTTTGCCCAAGAGTTTATAGTTACCGTCGTTTTTCATTCCAGTACAGGGTTTATTGTTTCTAGCGGGTTAAAATTCGCAATTGGTATTCCCGTTGAAACTACACTGACGTGCGGTGATCCGCCCAAACTACTGTTCCTGCGTGGCCGTGGACTGGGACAGGCCGGGTTAGAGAACCTTCGACCGGGGCACGTGCCAAGGTGTCTGACGGCTCCGCCGGCAGGAGGCAGTTCGCGCCCCGGGTCCTCCGAGACTTCGCCGGTCGGCCCCGTACGACGGGGCGGTATCCTGCCCTTGCCTGCCCGGGCACACACTCAGTGTGCGAGGCTTCGGAGGAATCCCTGCGACTTGAAAACTGCTCAACACATCCGAGTGGGGTCTGTTCACGAAAAAGCATTGAGAAAACGCTTAGTTTGGATAAGAAGTTCTATTACCGTGTTTCGTTAATAAACTCTACGGTTAGGGTTGTGAAGTCGAAAAAAAAAAATGAAAAAACGCGTTTTTCAGAATATCTTTTACGCATGAAAATCCTGGTAGAAATTATTGAAAGCACTCAAGGAATTTGCAGTAGACCTTTATCTTCTTTCTCCGCCATCTAATGTTATGGTTACGGCTCAAATCTCCTCACTAACTCAAATACACCCCTGGCCAGGCGGAACCGTTGATGGTGACGATGGGGTTCATATCGGTCGGCAGGAGGGCTTTCGAACGGGAATACCAAAATGTGAAAATGTGAATTGTGAATTTTAACCCGCTAGAAAACAGTTAACCCTTTACTGGAATGAGAAACGATTGCAACGATAAAATATTGAGGGAACTAAGTGATGGGTAACATCTAACCTATCGTAACACAACACGTATTTTAATACACCTATAAAATCATTAAATTTACGTTATATATTATTGTTTCTCAACGTATTTATATATTAAAAGCCACATGGCAAAGCGTCGACTGTTCAACACTGCTTGTTAGCTGAACGAACAGTAACCCGCTGTGTCTTCTGTCTTTTTCTCCTTGTCTATATTTCTCTCTTTATTTTCAAACGCCATGGAAGTTTGCGCTCGCTGATACAAGCGCCAACTACAGGCCGCACCGAAAAACTGAATGGCGTTCGCTTCTCCTTACTTCCTGTTACACATTTCCGTTGCATTCACAAAATTCTCAGAAAAAATACTACATGCGGAGAGCTAGGGGGGATGATTCTGCGGTGTTCCACCACGGTGTTGCGCAGTGCGGGTGAGGGAGGAGGGGGACTGCAAAGCACAACCGATCCCGAATCCCAGGAAGATTCTTTTCCACGAGTGGAAAAAGAAGTTCGCAGACCCGTCTAAGAATCAAACCACGCCACCTTTGGCCCTCCAGCCCGACTATCTCGGCCCCACTGAGCACACAGGCTGGACCAAAGCGCACAACGACACAGCTTTATCAAACCCATGAATTTTTAAGAGCATTGAGAAACCGTGCACTGCCATGCCCATAGCAGTGCTACCGACTCTCCCAGTTTATTTTTCGAAAAAAAAATAAGTAAAAAGAGTACGTGTACTCTGACCGAGCGTTTAGAAGTTATACTAACTTGGCGTAAAAAAAAAAATTAATTTATCTTTGCATGCAAATAGTTAATAGAAATAAAGTAATAAAATGACGTGAGTGATATTATAAATACGTTTGGTAAAGTATAAATTCAACAAATAATTTTTTTAAACAAATACTCGGGTTTCAATATTAATATAAACACGAGTATAAAATTAATTATTTATCTATGAAATAATCAAGATATATTTTAATTAATTAACAAAATCAATAAATATGATGCATGTTTATTATAATTTATTAATTTTATTTGTTGATAACTAATGTAATAACTCATAATTAATAATTCCAAATAAATTATAAATTCTATAACATAAACACATATATAATTACACTTGATAATACACTTTAAACAGTCTATGAACACAATTTCTTACATTTTTATTCTTAATAAATAAATCATTTTTATTTTAATGACCAGTAGTTAATATCAGTCACTTAAGTATAATATTTAAAAGCACATATATAATTTTTTATTTAATATCTCAATTTATTTAAAAAGCGACTGATAAAGGCTAAAAATGAGGTACGTTTAATTTTATAGAAGAACATCTCGTCTCCAAAGTTAATATAGTGGGAGATTACGATATGAGCTAAAATAAAGCACATAAATCCTTATGTAATGCGATTTTTTTAACTATTCGAATTAATTAATGGAGTAAAAAATGGGATATGATTAGTTTTATATTTAAAAAAAACTAACCTCTGAAGCCAATACAGCGGAAGGTAAGACTAAAAGAAAAAAAATATTTGCTTAAAAGGCAAGACATCGGGACTTTTTAGTTTTTAAAATTATACCTCAAAAGAGCTAACAATATTGTAAGTTAAGTTCTATAAATATATAATATCTCGGAATGAAAATAAGTCGGAACTAAGAAATTCAAGAAAAATGAGTACACACACAGTTGTGTAACACAATTTTTGACTTTCTTGGAATTTCAACCACTAAGGGGATCAAAAAAGGTTAAGATGGTTTCATAATAAAATAATCATAGTCAATATTATTCATAACAATATTAAAATATTGGTTATGTAGTACAAACATTCTAAATTACACAATCATCTTCGTTGTTTCCTAAAAATTTAACCAACAAGTGAGTGAAAATTTGGTAAATTTTATTTTATGAATAAAAACTTTATACCATCGAAATTTTTAAGGGGGCATGTTAGTAACGGAGCAAACAAGTATTAAATAAAAAAGTAATGTAATGCATATTATTATTGATGTTTCGGTATTTGACCCTTTAATGAATGGAAATGAGTTAAGTTACTTATTAAAATAAAAACTGAACTACGAAGCTAATCAAACTACTTTTAAGTTATTGGATATGATTAACATACTGAAAAAACAAAAATCTCTAAAAAATTTACAATATCATTATTTATTTTAATTAGGGTACGTTTGACTTTATAAAATAATGGACCCAAATACCCCAAAGCGAGAGGTAAGTAGCTGGTCATGACTAACATTAATAATAATAATAATAATAATAATACCTATTTGATCTAGTACCATTTTAGTATTTCCAGTGCTAATACGGTGATAAATTGGAGGATATTATTATACAAGCTAAATATTTATCGATATGTAATAATTGAGACTTTATAAGTTAAAAATAAGAAGATAAACTTAAAATAATAAAAGTTTATAGGGATTTTTTTTTAAATTTCGCTCTTGAGGTGATAAAAATGAAAAGAAAAAAAAATGAGTAATTAGGACAACTATAATGACCTAAACCACAAATGCGGGCATATGAGAATAGTTTCTTTGATAAATGACACCTAACAAATACTTGACATTTGATTCTGTCTATTGCTTTACTTGAGGATGATAGAAAATGATCATTTACGTACCGTACAATGTCACAATATTAGCGCTATCCTGAAATGTGAGAAGGGGAACCGCGTATGACCGGATAGTCAATCATAAATGTGTTATAAATTATTTAGGGACAGCTAATATTTTCACTCCTGTGTGTTTGGCAGAGGAAAATTTGATCAGCACGCATTTATCTTCATGAAAATAAACAAAAAATACACACACACAATTTTTTTTCCTGAAATTTCTTTTAGGAGTGCTAGCTCCAAGTTTTCTCACTGCTATTATCTTAAGTAAAATACGTTGCTATAATTGGAATTAAAGGGTTGGTTCCTGTACTCATTCATTTTGTTTAGCGACTGAGCTCTCTCGGCAGTTCCATTCCACCTAGTAAATTAAACTAATTAAAAATGTGACTTATGAAAGCTTTTCTCTGAAAAGAAAAATGTGTCCGTATACTAATGTACGCGCGTTAGAAGTTATACTTACTTCGAGTAATAAAAAAATTACATTACTTTTGCATGCAAATAATTAATAGATATAAAATAATAAAAAACTTGAAGTGATATAAATACGCATGGTAATGTTTAAATTAAATCAACTAAGACATTTAAATAAATACTCAGTATTCATTATTATATAAACATGCGTATAAAATTAATTATTTAATTTAATAAAATATCTAGATAAACTTTAATTAAAAATAAAAAATATAACGACTGTTAACTCTTATTTAAAAGTTTTAATACTGTAATATTTATTATTTATAATGCAAATTAATTATACATACGGGAACACAACCTTACTTATATGAATGCACTTGAAAATAGACTAGAAACAGTAAATAAAAAAAATTAATTATTAAAATTCACAATAAATAAATATTATTAATGATATATACAAGTATTAAATATCAATCACTAAAGTATAAGATTTAAAATCACTTATATAATTTTTACATATATGTAGCATTTTTTTCTTCCTGTAAACATTTCGTTGAATGGTGCGCGCGCATCGTAAAAAATCACTTTCCTTATATTTTTTTTTCATAACGTGCCTAAATAAGTATATTTAAAAGAACAATACTAAACGACGGCATTTTTTTTATTTTATTTGCGAAGCAAAGAGTTGTCACATATAGACTGTCGCAAGCAAATGAGTTGGAGCCGGTGTCTAAGGTTGATGAAGCATCGAGCAACGGGCATGAGGCGAGAAAAATAAGTGACCTGGTCGTGGTTTCATTTTTAGATAGCTGAAAGTTCTTAAATGAGGCTACAATTAAAAAAAAAAAGAAGAGCGTATTTGAAACGTAAACCGCAAGGGATATCGAGTTCCTTTCTCTCCTATTTCGTATCGACGTGTAGGGAGGGTAAAAGGGATGGTGAGGAGGGGGAGTTCGGTCCTTCAAGCCTGCCAACTTTTCGAAAGAGGTAGAAGTGGTGAAAATAAAAATTCACCCCCTTTTTTTCCCCCCCAGGTTCGCTGGCAAGCGGTGGGCAGCCCCGGCGAGGTGCGTATGGAAAATCGAACGCGTCTCCGGCAGAACGCACGAAGCAAGTCGGAAGATTATCGCAGCGACAGGCGGGGACGAAGAATGTCTGGCGGATGGGTGCGCCTCCCCCCCCCCTTTATAGGTTGCCACCGTCATCCACCCTCATCCACCCAAGTCGGCAGGGTGGCATAGCTGGAATATCGATGTCGAAACTCGCCCCGCCCCCCCCCCCCCCCCCTCTGGGGCTGTAGAGCCGCGAGGACGAGCGACTTCGACGAAGAGAATTCCCCCAGGTGAACCTCCGATATCGACGTAACGCACGAGGCACTTTAACTGTACCTACACAGAACCATATTTTTCCGTACTTTTCACTAAAGAATCTTTTGGAATCAAGTTGCCAAGAAATCGTTTGTAATTCTACATATAAGAAAGATATTGCAACTTTGTTCAACACATGGCTATGGTTATTTTTGCTTATACGAAATAAGATTTTCGAGATAATAGTGAGCCTTTCTTATGATAATTGGCACAAAATTTTATATTTTTATTTATGTTTCATTGAAGCATGTTTTTATTTCTAAACTATGGAAGTTATGATCGAATATTCAATCATTCGACTTTATTTTGTTTTAATTTACTTATTAATGTACGCAGTTAATACTGGAAAGTTATCCAGGGAATACGTACTTTGCAAATAACTTTAGTTATTCGAGCTTCTGGGGAAAACAAAGCATGAATTCCCGGGTAAGAATCTAAACACAGTATAAACGCTAACACTATGTTGTAGTGATGCTTTTTTTTCATGTAAATGTAAAAATTATCAAATATATTAAGTTTTACATTAATATTTCTGTTCCATAAAAAATACAGTTTATGGCTTATTTTCGTCATATTCGCACTGCAAACGTTATCTCCTTCTAAGGTACTGGATTCAACTCTCTTTCATCACTCCTTTCTTGCAAGATGAAAGAACGGCAATGCGTCGTGTGTGCCCTCACGGGTTCAGGCACAGGGAAGAAGGCTCTAAACGCGTAAAGGCATTTCGTGGTGGGAAGACCTTACAACTGCAAGCAATTCTGTTCTGATGCAATGATTAACAATGATACTATTGCAAGCACCTGTTGGCTCAGAATTTGGAGCTTTTAGTCGGTGAAGCAGCTCGATCTTTGGCCGGGTCGGAGATTTCACGCCAGTGGAAACGTTTGGTTCGTTTGATAAAGGTGCTCTGCTTACACTTTCATATTGCGAAAGGCAACGGTGAACCATTGTCGAATTATCCGGCTTAATTTGCCCTAGTCATCCCCTGGCCATTTCCCACTGTCGATGGTTAGAGATCCAGGCCTCGAAGCAGGCCACCCAATTTACCATCACTATTACGAATTGCAAACATGGTGATAGGAAACTTACAGTTTTCCTTTTATGGTGTCTTCTTCATCCGTGAAGCGCACCAAACAATGAAAATTGACAGAGCAATTTTTTTTTTTAAATTACGAAGGTCATGAGAGGTACCTTATAAAGAATAAATATTTTAATGGTCTCAACAATGGTTTGGCATTCATATTAGTTTTCTTTCTACATTGGACTAACCTGTATACAAATGCGAACTTAATCAGTGTAATTTTATTTCTTATAGCATTGGAGTAGTTATTGTTATCTTTTGTTGTTTCTAGTTCAGTCGCTTTGGCAATGTATAAAAACGCACGTGGTCTACTGTGATCATGATTAATTTGGATGTCTGTCATCAGTTTTATAGATCACATCTGCGTTCAGTTATAGTTAATGTCTAGTCGATCTACAAACAGTTTTCGAGTAAATCCTATTAACTCTAATATCATTTAAAGATAAGGAGTTATGTTCAAAAACAGTTTCATAGATCACATACTGTATTTGTAAAATTTTCTTTTACCAAGTACAGATCACGATATTTAAGCTCTCAACTTTGGACACTAACTTATACTCAGCACTACCAAAGTCTTTGTCAGAGCTGTTCCTCCCACACCTTATTTACATTTTAATTTTAAATTAACAGTTATTTGAGTAACAAGAAAATATCCTCGATTACAAGATGAGAAAAAATAATTCCACACTCTGTTGCAACTACTGTATTCGCTAACACCGTTCATCAAAAATTTGCCTTTGGGTCAGCAGCATCGAATTAGGGAAGAATTTCAGGTGTGGTGCGACCCTCCCCTCCCCCCCCCCCCCCCCCTCTGCAACCCGTTTCGCCGTACATTCACGGCGCCAATGCCTGGTCAGGCAAATAAAGAGACGGAGGAAAGGGTTGGGGTTAAGGTAGAAGAAAAGAAAAGAGGTTTAGTGTGGAAAAGGGAGGGGGGTAGAGAAAAGGTACTAAACAATTTTCGGCGCCAGGCCACTTGTTATCTACAGACTTGGAAATAACCCCTTCGTCCCACATTTACGTAACGCTTTTTTTTTTTTACCGTCGCGACGAAAATTTCACCGGTCACGTAACGAGAACCCGTCCTCTTGCCTGCCCTTGCAATGTGCTTGGTAAAAAATAACCGGGGTGGGAATAGGGTGGGATTTAGGGTCGAACTGAAGGGTTGGGGAGAGCCAGTGTCCACAAGGCTCTTTGTCGAGCAACACTGACCCTGGGGCTCGGAACTCACCCTAGAGCCCTCGTCGTTAAAATCCAGGCTGTGGTCATCGATAAGTCGTAGTTTCGGGCCATTAAAAAAAAAAGCTTATACTTTCTCTGCTTTTTTTTTATAATGCAAATCCCTGCGAAAGGGAACTTCTATTTGTCACGCCATTCGTGTTCAAACACGGTTGGGTTGGAGAGCCCGCTGTCAAATATATTAATGAAGTTTTTCTCGCGATAAGAGCACCTCTCACCCACCCTTTCCACCCCCTTCCACCCCTCTTCCACACGACGTGCACGAAAGATTAGCCCTATTACGTTAGAGGCAGTTTTTCCCTTAGATTTTTATTCGCTAGTCCAAAACGACGAGGGAATGAAATTTCGGTGCTTAGTGACGTCACCTAAGTAATTTGTTTTTCAAATGTCATGGTGAAACAACTTTTGCACTTAATCTCGAACTGAAAACATGCTAATTTAATAAGTTGGATTGGAGGATGCGTAACGAAATGAAGATTTTAGCACCGGTCTGACCACATGGTTCAAAGTAACTTATGCAAGCGTCAAATACAATACACGCTGACCTCTTTTTTTAATCAGCAACAATCACGTAAACATTTATAACAATTCTAGATACAATGCAAGAAATATAGCTGACCATTTACAATATACAATTAATGTAGGTACTAATTATTTTCTGCGTATGTATATTATCGTTTTGTAATTAATTTTTTTTAAATTGTTTTTATGTGTGTCTGCCCATTTGGTCCATTGGCTAGAGTGTCCGGCGGAAGGAGGGGGGGGGTATAATTGGGCCCGGGTTCGATTCCCGGCCGGGGTGGAGATTTTTCAAACATTTTCCCTGGGTCCAGGATCGCGAAAGGCAATGGTAAACCATCGCAGAATCATCCTGCCTTGACACGTCACGGCTGTCATCATCGTGGCATTGCCTGTGCTCACGACCACCAGTAATGGGATTAAACGACTCATCATAATTATGTACTCAGGTAAACTAGACTTCATATTCACGTGGAAACAAAAAAAAGCGTGTGCTTGGAGTCCACCCGCGACAGAAGGGAAACTTCTTGCTTAGAATTTATATGTAGATATAAATTATTTATATACATAAATATCTTTATACGCATAAAAATAAATGACACTCATAAGGTTGATTGCGCAAATCAATATCTCTTTTCCACACTAATAAATTAATTGTAGATAATTTAAATAAAATAAAAGTAATATTGTAGCGTCAATCATTAGCCGTTACGAAAACTGATGAGTAGACAAACACAAGCAGCGTTACGAGAATTCAAGAAGCATCACTGCTCCGTCATTTATACCTGCCGTCTCCCCTTCCGGCCATTACAACTAGCATATAGCATGGCCACTCTATTCTTTTGCCGTCTTCCAGTTCGACCGCTAGTGCAGGCGTTGGAGTGACGTCGCCGCTGACGCACTCTCCTCAGCTCCCGGTCCCCCCCCCCCCCCCAGCGCATACCTAACTATCCCCCTCATGCGATCGGAATTTTCGTAACGCTCGAAAATTGGAGCGCCCTCAGAAAAAAGTTTCACTTTAATAATACATTTTTTTCTCTTTTTTTTATAACGCTGATTTAAATAATATTCTGTTTGTTTATACTAGACTTGTGTATCTATATCGTACTAGATAATGCACAAGTCCTTGAATACTAGTCACTAGGATAATTGACAAGGCGTAAGTTCGTCACAAGTAAAAGTTTTCAAGAATGTGCAAACATGCTTGCACGGCGTGTGTTGGGTTTCAGTTTCGGTGGCAGCTCAGGGTGCGAGTGATTTATAGGGAGTTTCTAGGGCGCATTATTACTTGCAACCGGGTAGAAAAATATTATGACGTTTCATATCAGACACACTTAAAAAAACTGTTTTTATGTCTATGAATTATTTAATAACGATAGTAAAATATTTAAAACTTATATAGCCCTATCAATCGTTTACTAGTGATCAAATCTTTTTGGCACTACCATATTAAGCTACTTAGTAGAATAACATATTTTTTTTCTTGTTTTTAACGAAACATTGGTGGGCTCCATATTGACAAAATTTATTTTGTGGCACGTAAACAAATCTTTTTTAAATTGTGTCAAGTCATTATGTTTTCCTACGTGTCGCTTATAAAACGTTTTAAAACCGACTTTTGGTGATTATTTAAAAATATAAATTTAACATCAAGGTACGATATTAAATAAATCAATGCAACCTGTATGAAAAACTTTTCCTCTTTCCCCGAAGATACAGGAATTATAAATGTAAATCAAATGTGTCGTACTTTTGATAAAATTAAAGTCTTGCAGCAAATATATTTCACTTACTTTTGATTTTCCAGGTGATAATATTCACTCATATGTACATTTCAGATGAAGTGATTAAGTTTCCTTGGAGGTAACACAGACCATTTGTTTGAATGTCGTTAAAATTTTAATAAATGCGGAAATTAAACATACAAATTGTGGATGTCAGAAGGATCTTTAGAAGCACACAGCAATGCATGGACATTGTGGTGTCAGGAAACACACTTTCAGTTAACGTTCAGACGAGTCTCTGGAAAACTTTTTGGTATCTAATGTTCAAAACACTGTTTAAGTCTTTTTTTAAAAAAAGGGAGGGGTAAGTTAAATTCTTGTACGACCGGACTGCAAATTGGTAAGAAAAAAGATAGGCTCTCCTTTTTGCCAAAATACTCACGCCCCATTTGACCCCGGGTGCCCACCGTCGGGAAATCGGTCGCGGGTGGCTCCTGGACTTCAACGATCGATCAGCGGATAGGTCGAGGGAAAGGTGCGCGTGGGTGGTGGAACCCATTTCAATCGGAGGGAGCGATATATGCACGTCGTTGTCGGCGGGGAGGGTGGATAGGGGACGAGAGGGCGCGTCAAGGGGTGCAAATATTCCCGCAGGAGGAGGTCACGCCGAAGGAAGGCTAAATACCTTGGCCCCACCATCGAACAGAACGGCGGACCTGAAGAGTGGAAACTGATGTTTCCGGACAGTACGAGGACCAGGGATGGGGGAATGGCCGTTGGAGGAAGAATGGGTGGGATGCGGGAAAGGGGAACGCAGGGTGGTGGGGAAAGGAAGAATAAGGTGGAGGAGGAGGAGGAGAGAATGGAAACGTTTTCTGGGCGTCGGCGCGGCGATAGCTTCCCGGGGGTAGTTTTGATAAGCGCGCCGCCGTCAGAAAGCGTTCCCATGTTTGTTTGTAGCCTGGCGCGCGGCCAAACAGCGGGAGGGATCTCTCCGCCAGCCAGACCTCCCCCCTCCGCCGCCGCCATTCCGGCCACCGACACCATCACACCCTCCCTGCAGCCCCCGCAGGAGGGTTTAAGGGGATAGGAAGTAATGCTGGCGATAGGTCGCCGGCGGGAGGGAATTTCGTGAAGGCGGGCTATTCAGCCTCCGCGCCGTGGATTTCGAACAAGAAATTTTCTTCGCCCTCAAATTGACCTTAGAGTTTTCTCCTGGGCTTAGGTCCCCGGAGTGAACGACTCGAACAATTCGGAAACTGAGCAACCTTCAAGTACCACGAGGAGATGAAACATGCTACACGAAGAGTGTGGACGATTCTGTTTTTACGATCACACACAATGTTTGACTTAAATCATCTCACAATGAAACAAATGTATCCCAAGATTTAAAAACTCTTTTATTCAGAAAGTTCATTAAAGTAACGACTTTAAACAGATCGAAGAGTACGTCCTTTAAATGATTCATACAAAGAGGAATTTTTATTTAATACAATATCTTTGACATACGTCAGTGCAATTTTGCACTGTTTGTCATGGTATTCATAAATGAATAAATTCGGGAAACAGATGCCAGTTCCCGAAATGTCACAACTATTTTGTCATAGGAAACATACTGTGTTCGTCGGTGTTGTAGTCGTTGTGTTTGTCCATAACATCTGTTTATCTTCATCGTTGTGTTAGTATATTTGCTGCGTTGTCCAGGTGTTTTTGTCTGTCTGCATTTACTGTTTTTGTTGAAACTGTCTCGTCGCTGGTAGCCCCACATGTTCATCTGCACTGTTATTATTTTTTTCCTGACTTAATTCCTTCCACGGAATTCTTCTGCTGTCTGATATTTTAAGTTTGAATGTGTTCATCTGTGCTGTCGTCGTTGTGTTGTATACAGTACATTTTAAGGATCATCGTTGGGTTTATCTGTTTGACGTCAGATGAGTTATGTTTTAATTTTTTATTTAAGAATTTTTTTTCCCCCCGTGACAAAGAGTACCAAAACTTCAAAGGCGTTACGTCCGAGGAACTGTGTTATGTGGAAGAGTGTCGGTCGGAGTGTCTGATAACCCAGGTGATCCGACGAAGGTCCTTCGAAGCGCGTGTGCATGAGAGGTGGGTCCTGCGGACCGCGAGCACAGATCCTTCGGGCAGGATAATGCATTCACGTACCTCGCGGTCCCGCGAGCGAGGCAGGCGGTGTGACGAGCGGGCAACTTATTCAACCGCGCGGGTGCTTTATCACGGACGACAAAAGTGGATCAAAAACAATGAAGGGTAGCGCCCGGGTGTAGGAGAAGGGGTTAGTGGGAGAGAGGAGCGAAACTTAATGTGCTCGCAGGGGTTGGCCCGGCCGTAAATGTGGGAGGGGGGGGGGGTGAGGAGGAGGGAGGGAAGCCGTTGGGGGGGGGGGGGGGGAAACTTTGCCGACAGGAGATTCACAGTGTAAACTCCCCGACTTCCTGCGAACAGAAACTGCACTCAGTCTTTGTCACAAACATTCGGCGGCGAGAAGGTTAGTGTTCTCGCATTCCCGCCCCTCCCCCGCCCACAACTCAACTCCGCCCAGTCCTTCCCCGCTCGACAACTCCAGCCGACCGACATCCCCTAGACCGCGGGCTGGTCGTGAATACATATACACCACTTTCCATGGGAAAGTAATTTTACATCCGAACACGGCCCAAAGTTTTTTTAACCCCTCCCCCTTCACCCTTCTTTCTACAACCCTTCTCCAGAATCCCCGCAAGTTGCTGACGTGCCGCAGAAATAAATTACATTGGTTTTACTCGTGCGAAATAAGGGCAGAAAACCGTTTATTACCGTTCCTTGAAGCAAGCTGATGTGGCACAATACAGAGCTTGATAATAACTAAAACTTTTTTTTTGTTTCGTTTCAGAATTAATTAGTCACATAGAAAATACAGTATTCTATTCAGAGGTTATTATTTTTTTTAAATATATGAATAAAATAAAATGTGTTTAAAATTGTGACAGTTTGAAGTATTTGATTTTTACTTTAAAAAAAACAAACAAACGGTATTGTAACTGCCACCAAGGGGTTAGCGAAAGGAAGAGTCAAATTGATGCAAAACCAACAAAATTTTGTATTACAATAAGTAAAAGCAGATTAACATTAAATTAACATATCTGGACTTGCAGTAATAAATAATTATAATGAATAACAAGTTTTAAATGGCATACGAAGTATAAGTGATAAAATTTACCTAAATTATTTCAAATTTTTTGTTGTAAATATTCAAGTATATACCATCTCGAAGTATTTTGTAAAATATATCCAGCAAATATTTTGTTGTGTTAAGGCTATACTGCTTCAGTAACTTACGCAGTATATTTATTACAAGTTTTCCCATACAAAACGATTTGTCCACGCAAGATAAAATTTCTAGAAATGAAATAACTATTGCAACATACGTATTTTTGTACTGTCATGCTCACTAAGGGGAATAAAACACCCGGTGGAGCGTTTGTTTTACCGCTGGAGAAGTGTGCTTGCCGCCAAAAGAAACGTCCTGGATCAACAACGCATGAGCTCAGTTTTGAACTTACTTTGGACTTATGTTAATGAAGTTCTCCCCCTCACGTGAGTCTCATATTGAGAAGGTAGAAATAAAACCTATTTACATGTAGATCAGCAGCCAGGATAATAAAAACCCATATAACTGATAAAAAAATTCACCACAATAATTACGAGCACAGTTACAAAAATTTAAATTAAGTTCGTATATATAAAAATTTATCTTATATATGGCATGTTTTGCCAAAATTTAATTTACAGTCAAACTGACTTAAAATAACATAACATAATATAGCCATACTAAGTAATAATAAAATAATTTTATTACCAGTCTATTTCGGACCAACATTTACATTTATCACAAAGAAATTTCTTAATACTACTTAAAAAAAACATTTATATACTTTGCGCAACATTAATTTGTACTATATAAAAATCCAATAATAAATTAGAAATTATTCAAATTCATTTAATTTGATGAGTGCTTTCTTGTACTTCCTGTTACTAATACTAAATATTCAAATAAGCAAACTCAGCAAGGTATTACTGTGTTATGTAAATTATAAACATTCAACATGATATGGTGCATTAAAAAACTTAACGCGTTGAAATAGTTTACAAAGTTTATCTGGTATAAAATATACTTTTATGTGATTTTTGCTAGTATAAAAATATACAGTTTATTTGTAATCTTGAATCGTATTTGAGGCTTTTTTTTACGATTATAGCAGTTTCAATCAATTATACCTTTCTCATTCTTAGTTGCAGACATTTAAGAAAATAATTTTTGAGTTTGAATTAATGAAGAGATGTTTAAGGCAGGAATTAATTTAAGTAACTGAGTTTTGTTTTAAAATATTTTTAAGTTTCGTTTGTTCTTAAATTTTCTTTGATAATTCTTGCAGGAAAGCGATTTCACAATAAAATTCTCGCTGAAAACGAGATATCCAGATACTATATTTCCGTTAGAAAAGTTACCCCGGATGCATGAATATTGAAAGAATAATAATAATTCATGTATCGTCAAAAAACATTCAAGTTTACCCAAAAATCATCTCGTTATAATGCACACTGATCTGTTTATAAGCAGTTTTAGAGTTTTAAAATAAATTAAAGAAATAATGTCAATTAATGCTTGCCAACATACTAAATATACCAAAGTCTAACAAAGTGTATATTATATATGTATATCCAAATATAAACTCTTTCTCTCTCACACACACGCTTCACTTTACGACGATATTAAGAATGTTAAAACAAATATTTAAAAACAATAAAGTTAGTAAAATGGATAATTGTTTTAGCACCATTCGACATCATGCAACGATTACTATTTTGTTTTCTGTCATATTCCATTAATTTTTCTTTTTAACAGATCACACAGCACGATACAATTTTTTATAATTTAAATCCGATTTCTTGATGGTTGTTGAACGAAGATGTAAATAAAGCTGTGTAATTATAGTACTGTGCCTCCCGCTTTTTTTTTTTTTTTAAATAAATCAAACCCTTGATGATTCTCACAAACGTAACAGAACATTATCTCATCCCTAGACGTGTCTCACGAGCAAAGGGGAAAAATTATAGTTTCATTCGCCCCTCAAACCGTTAAACTAGTATTCCCCCTCGCCTGGCACAGGGGGCGACGGCTCCGCTCATAGTTCAGTACGTTGTCACTGTGCTCGCCCCTTCCTCCTGCTGAGCGACCACCCTTTCTCACGGTCCGACCCGCTGCTCCTGCTCGCAATTTTGCGGTGTTTTTTTTTTTTCCCTCGAGGATTCGTGTCCTAACTCCGCCTTTCCCCCCTCTCCCCCTCCCTTAAGGGAACCCTGTTCTCATCGCGTGATTGGGGCCCAGAAATCACGCGACAGTTCCGCCCTCCCCCTCGCAGAGGCAGAGTTTAGTTGTTTCACAACATGCACGAACCATCAAGGCCGGGAAGGGCCTCGGTTCGGCCCGCGGGAGTCCGTGTGTGCGCCGGCGTCAACGACATTTCACGGACTCGCTCGCTCTCCGGGGCAAGGACGTCCGTCGCCTCTCCTCCGGACTTCGAGAAGTTCCCCAGGGGCGCGACGATCCGTCGGGAGTTGCCGGAGTTCACGTGGCTCCGCCGTGTTTGCCGTCGCGTGTTTGTAAACAGCTGCGCGCAAGTTAAATTGGTGCTCCGGCATGCCAGGCGATCCGTGTGCCTGTGCATGTGTCCAGCCTCGTGCGGTGTTGTGCAGTCAGTTTAAACACAATACCACACACTTGAATAAAACAAAAAAAAAATACTAAATGCTTTTTTTTTCTGTATATTCTCTTTCTATTGCCGTACACACAATGTTACAAATAATAGATAGCGTATATTCCTAACAAATTCCAATCAAATTGTTTTGAATAAGTGTATCTTATAGGCGGTTTCGGATTTCTAGCAAATAGAACACATTGAAATTACCTGAAAATAAAATTACTGTTATTTTATAAAGGTTTTAATTTTTTTATTGCTGAAATATTGTTTGAAGTCAATTTATAACTATGAATATTGTGTTTAAGAAATATAAAAGGCCAAAAATTAAAACAGTGGAAAATGTTCTCTGAACAAAACTTTTTTGCATCGTCTATATCTTTTATCAGAGGCTTTTGTGACCACAGTTGTATAATTCACAACAGAGATCGATAGTAACCAGTGATGTGCTGTAGGGCCTAATAATTATGGTTGTTTTTCATCATTTGTATCCATAAAAATTATTATTCTAGTCCACATTGTAAATTTACTTATGAAGCGACATTATTTAAAACTGAGAACACGATCGTGCGTCATCAAGAAAGATAGCCAACTAAGTAATCTAAAAACTTATTTTTTACAATAATGAAGTTGAAATAGTGTATAAATTTAAAATATAGATACCCTACAGAAGAGAAAACTTTACGATTATTAATGATAACAATTTCTGTTAAAATAACTCTTGTAAAAGACAGTTGTTTTACAATATGAAATGCGGATTTATATTTTTTAAGTATCCTATAAACTATTCTGGGGAAAAAAAATTAAAGCCATCAGTTAAACTCCTCAAGTATAGAAACGCATGAAATTACCATTTAAAGCATTTCTTAGAAGTTGGTACAACTTTTAATTTTTTCAATGCGTCTTTCAAAGAACACAAAATTGAATTTACGCGGCAAATTATATATATATATGTCTACCAGCGACGTTCAGGAGTGATATTTTCAAGAAACAAAATAGGTATTCTAGGCAGCTGGGAAGGAATTTCGGAGTGTGTGTAAGGACACAGAACAACTGCAAAAAAAAAATTGTTTGCTTATTTTAAAGACTTTTGTTACAATTTTTTTTTACTCTCCGGGGGCCCAACAGAAATACTGACTGTGATTATTCAAGGTGAATCGTAAACAAACTCTCCCGCGGGTACGCTGCAAGTAGAGACCCGCCCCCGCCTGCATCCAACCCCCTCCTCCAACGTTCTACCCTGCCTCCGCCCGCCCAAGAACCAGGTCCCGCGAAGTTTCACTGGGGAATAAAACCAGGGACTCTTCCGCGGGTCGCGAGGGGGGAAGTGTGTGCTCGGGATGTCGCAAAAAAAAAAAAAAAAAAGAAAGTAAGTGGGGCAGAGTGAATGGAAAAGTTTCCTTTACCGCCATGACTGGGTTCGGAAAACACCTGCGCACCCGCCAACAGTTCTGGAACTTTCCTTCTTTTCTTTTTTTTTTACGTGCGGGGAGTGGATTTTATGAGTTAAGATTAGGACACGGAGTGCTGCCCGCTTTGAATGTGTATTTCCATTTTTTTTTTCAAGATCGAAAAGTCATTAAACGGGAAAAAAGGGGGGGGGGGGAAGGAATGTCGTTAAAAAGAAAGAGGAAGTGTCCACTCAATGGTGAGGCCGGCGTTTAATCGGCAAACTTACAACATTAACCTGTATTACATGTATAGTTTCAAATGAACGCGAATTAAAATTCTTTTTACGGAACAGCCAGTAGCTTCATTGTATAATGGTTATAGTTGAGAGTAATGAAGTCCTTTTGACATATATATTTGATCGTCAAAGGATGTTCTGCGAAAGGAACACGTTTATTAAACAATTTGAAGCTTGTCGATTATTCATATTAATTTTTTTTAATTAACGTTATTTATATTTTATCGCTAATTTTCCTAGTAAAACCACAATAAAAATTGTAAAAATAAGATCTATGACTTGAATTAAACTATACATAAGTTTCTATTTCAGTTGTTTAACATGAAATAGTTATATTTGGGTAAAAATTTGAATTCGTAGGTGTCCCACTAAACCTTATGTGAGGTTAGACCAAATTTATTATATACTTATATATATACACACATACATACTAGAAGATTTCCTGGGATTAGTTTCAAGTTTCATACGTTTATTGGTGTTTGGAGAATAATATGGAAACCACTTACCGCCAGTTAACGACAAACGAACAAAAGCTATATCTAGGCCTAAGTTTCGGGTCTCTTACGTCGTGTATTTTTCGTTTTCTTTTAAATAATATAGTGCGAGGGCTTTACCCGTAAGCCTACCACGTCAATGATTTTGCATTTTATGTTTGGTTTCAAATTTTCTCAAAAAAACATTAAACTTTTTCAAAACCTGATCCAAAAATTAAACGCAAGAGAGCTATAGGAATATATTCACTGGAATATCTCTTATTTAATAATAATTACAAGAAATATAATTAACGATCTCGGCGTGTGAGACCGAAGTAATAGTTATGAACATTCAACGACGTGTTTTAATTGTGATATTTTTTTTTAACATATTCATAATATAAAAACACGGCGGAAAGTTATCAACGTTTTAATTGACGTTCGAAAGGAAACGCAGTGTTGTTCGTGCGCAGCCGCGAGTTCCCGCTCTCGACGTCTCCGCCCGCGGGACGTATCCGCGGCGTTTACGCAGCCGCTCAACTTAGATGGGAAAAGTTACGGCTCCGCTCCGCAGACGTTCCGCCCCGAGCCCTCCCCTCCCCAACCCCCCCTTTCCCCTGCGACCCACGCACGGAGCAGAGCCCGCTGACGGGCGGCAAGACACATTCCCCTTCACATGTCACGCGCTCGTCGGCGACTTTGTGAACATGCGAGCACGACTTCCAGCCTCCACTGCGGCACTGGGAATAAGTGAAAACGTTTATTCGTGACGGAACTCGGGGCTGGAGTGGGCCCGAAATAAACATGTCACATTAATAACCCTGAACTTTCCACGGTGAAACTTCACAGTTGAGTTGAAGTGATCTATTTGTGATACCTGAATCGCATATAACAGACGACTCACGACATAACCTTCGATCCTGAAGTTTAACCGACTCCGTAGTAATTTCTCATGAACCTCTTACGGCAGACATCCATTTCATCTGTTACTAACTTTTACGATTGCGTATACTGTAAACAACAAACATTATAAGAAAAAGTTGATAAATTTCTATATTAGCCGACTTATGCGTTGAGAGTACGATACCGCAACTTATACTACATTATAGTGCACCTTGTCGATTAGAAGCTATCAGCTATTTTAATTCCTTGATCAGCCCGATCCAGATGTGTTCAAGCTGAAAGCTGGTGACGTATGCTTAGGTCTTTGACTTTTTGCACTGGGTTCGGTTCCGGGCGGGGTCAACTCCGGATTGTTTGCGAAGTCGGAAACGTATCGTTAGTCGTTGATTGACATTTTTAGAAGTACCTAAATCCCAGGCAAGAAGCCACGATGCCGAGCGTAAATGCTACATATTTTCAAATTATCTTCGGCCATCAAGTGAAGTGAGACCGGATCCCGCCACGCGCACCATTGGATAGGGTCCAAGTAACAACAACCAATACAACAGCTTATATGCGTAGTCTGAGAACCGGGATCCCAGTTCGGGCCCTGGGAACATCATTCCTTACGTCAATATTGTCTCCATCGAGGCGTTCCCATATGGGGGAAGCACTGACCTTTAGCTGACCAGAACTTCGAGCCAATACCAACCCATTGTACTGGCCCTTACGTCTATATAAGCCGGCTACACAGTACTAGGTTCTGTTCAGAGCTTTAGTTGAATGCTGCCCACGTGTGCCCACGGGAGAAGGAGAGAAAGAGAGGGGTTTAGCTGGCATCGAAGACATCGACCACCCACAGCCCCCCGGGAGGTAGGCAGCACCGCGCAACACCTGCAGTCATGACGTGCCCCTGCGCGCGCGGCGGCACGCAACCCCGCAACACACGACCTCCACCGCGCGCTTGGAAGGATGGAGCGAGAAAACCTGGGCAGTGAGAAATAAGGGGAAGGGGGGAGGGGAACAGGGAGCGGAGCTATTTATCTGGCGAGCCATCGAGGCCGTGCGCCACAGCAGCGAACGATCGACCAATCGACCCATCGAACGTGGGTGCCGCGAGGGGGGAAGGGGAGAGCGCGTGCGGAAGAAAAATAACTAACGGGAAATTCATTTGCTCACTTCGCCCCGATCACTCACTAAACCACACGAAGATACCTTTTTATATGTTTTTTTATGTGTAACGTATGGGTATGTGGCATCCGTTGGGCGTAATTGAATGAATGCGACGTAATTCCAGGAACGGAAATGTGTAACAACCACGGTGCTGCTATGTGTGGTGGACGGTGAGAACCAAAGTTCACAAAGTCAAAGGGAAACGTTAAAACATTAACTATTTAGTTAATTTTATCAATATGGGCAGTATTTTAATAAAATTACGTGTCAAACATTAGGAGCAAAGCCAGGGTTTGTTAATTTTGAAGTCTTTTTCGTCTTTATGGGAGCATTTTAATTATATAGATTCAAATTTATGTCTGATAAGTAAATGATTCCACTGTCGGCGTAGCTGCTAAAGCAGTGAATTTTTAGCGGTGGGTGCGGAATCAACGTGTTATTCCCGTCAAAAAATGTAGTTGAAAACTCATTTTCCATACATTTATCACGCTCGGCACAAATTTAAAGAATTATTCTTCGTGAAATTTCGTGTCCGAGCTTCGTATTATAAGTGAATTCGCAACATGAGAACCCATGAATTTGCTCGTTACCAAGGTTATATGTTACACATCACTGGCGAGTACCGATCACTTTTTGTTTATTCCAGTCCATTTAACATACACGTTTCCTACAACATTACGTATTAATTTTTTGTGAAGTATAAACATTAGCTTTGTGTCAGTTTAAAGTCACATCCTTTATGTGCGGGATACTCGGATAATACATAATCAGGTTCTGCAAAAATGCTTGTCCGTATTTAGAATGGGGACCTGCAATAAAGTAAGTCACTTACAGTAGAAACGAATGAGATCGAAACTAGCTTTTTACCGAACGAGTGTCGGTTATGTTGCAGCAAGAATAAAAATGCTCTGTTAGTCACGGCAGGTACAGTAGTGAACCTAGACGTTGGTAATTTCTTGCAGTAAACAATAATATATATTTTTTGCAAATTTTTTAAAATTATAACAACTTTCTTCATACCTTGCTACTGACCTGAAATTTCCAAGTTGTATGTTCATAAGCATTTGTTGTATGGCAAATTCTACTGCGTGAGTTTGAAACAGTGACATGATTAAAAAGCATTGCTAGTAAAATAATCATATATATATATTTGAAATGTTTTAATATTCTTAAGGAATAATATTATTAAAAACTATTTTACACGACGCAAAATATTAGCACTAAATATGCCTAGGTAATCATTATACATTATGTTCAGTGGTGAAAGTAATTACAAAATTTAATTTTAATTGCTTGATTAGGCTAATCAAATTTTATTCTTCGTTTTATGAATGAAATAATATACTAATAATGTGCCTTTAACAGAGTAGTTTCCTTAATTGCTTTGCTTTATTATTTAATGTTTTGGTTATGATTTAAAATAAATTCAAATCATAAAATTTCTGTCAATTCAATGTGTGGATTTTTAATGGATTTGGAAATAATTAAGACCGTTTAGTAAATAAATCCTAGCAATAACATTTGGCATGTAATCGTGAGGTTTACAATTTAGGATTAGCCTTTCGTATTTTTCCTTTGTTGAAACACTCTTTTCTTTCTTAGAACGTCCTACATAAATCAGAAAATAAATTAGCTTATCTGAAATTATAGAGACACGAGTTTTTCAGGGAGTTCGTAAAACTATAATTTTATAAATTAATGAATTATTTTCTAAAACTAAAGAATTTTGTGATAAAGGCTACATTAATTATGCTCTCATGTCATTCCAGGTTTGAAATATAAATTAGTATTAACGTTTTCCAAAAATATAAAAAATCAACTTACTAAATTAATGAAAAGTTGAATAATGTTTTTAATAATTATTATTAATTTATTTAAAGTGATAATGGTAACCATTAAAGTAAAGAAAGAATATAATATAGGACACTATACCCTAGATGGTTGAAAAGTTATACTGAGAACTTTCCTCGGTGCGAATTAACAATACGTGTTCTGTAAGAAGTGAACTAGGTCTTAAAGTGTCAGTCTGATATATTTTTAAATTTTTTTTTTTTTAAAAAACATCAAAAAGAGAGAAAAAAAAAAGATATAACCATGGGTCTCGAAGCAACCCGTCCGTTAATTTCTTGTGGTACACTAGAAAAGGAAAGCGAAAGTAAATTTGTCAAAAGGGGTAAATAACTTCGCGCAGAGGAGCTGTTTCCGGTGTAGCGCGGAAGAGGAAGAGGGGGAGGGGGAGGGTAAGAGGCGAGGCGATCACCGCGCGGCCCTCTAGAAGGTTTATGTTTTTGCCAGTTCCGTATCCGGGAGCTGTAAACGTCCGCGCCTGTGTCGGCGGGGTTCCTCCGCTGCTCCCCGCCTGCACTACTTCCTGGCCTGACGGCGCGGGCGTTACCCGCGGCGGCGCATACATTACCCGTACATAGTCACTTTCGTAAACAATAGGGTACACACCGAGCGTAATGGTGGCCCAAATGAAACTTTATGATGGTGAAACGACCCTGGAGTATATTTGGTAAAGTAAAATAGTCATAGTAAAAAAAATGTAAACTCAAGTTTGAAAATACATTAATAAAATAACATTAAAATGTCACTATCACATAGTTTCCTACCCAACATTTCAAAGTACTCGATAACGCAGTTGTATAACGTTCGCTCGCTTATAACCTGAAGGGACGGGGTTTCAAATCTAGCATCTGGGAAATTTTAGGAGTTAAACTTCTTTAGGAGCGTTTTGAAAAAAATTAAAAGAATGTTTTTTTTAATGCGCGCGCACCAAGCAGCGATATGAAAAAAAGCTACAAACTCATACCAACATTATACCATAGTGATTGATATTGAAAATAAGTCAATTTCATTAAAAAACATTAATTTATTGTGAATATTAGTGATATAAATTGTATTTATAAAAATTTCCAAGTGTATTTTCAAGCGTATTTACATAAGTGAGTTTATGTTCACGTTTATTTAACTTATTTGTATAATTAATTATAAATTGTTATGTTATTATTTAATAAATAATGAAAATTAATAAATAAGAATAAATATTCAGCTCATTAATTAATTTACATTATTAATTAAAATTAATCTCAATTTTCGTAAACTAAATAATTGTTTTATAAACGATTCATACTAATAATTGAATACTGAGTATTAATTAATTAATTTTAATTTGATTGATTCTATACTTCACCAACCGTATTTATAATATCACTCGAGTTATTTTATTATTTTATTTCTATTAATTTTTGCATGCAAAATTTAAGTTAGTTTCTTATTACGAAAAGTAAGTATTACTTCTAGCGCGCGTAAAAAAGTACACGCACAATTTTTTTTAACTTCTTTAATAACATTGTAATAAAAAAATGTAATAAAAATTTGAATCAACTCAATAGGTTTAAATATTTTTTAGAAAATATTTACTGAGTGATTTTAGTTGTTTGAACAAAAACAAAAGTAAAAAATATACTTAGTTTTTAATATGTGTTTAAAATTGTTTATGGTTAATATTTTAGTAATGCCATAGAAGTATAACTTCTAACGTATGCAGAAACTTTATAGTATTAAATGTTTAGTGAATTTTAACAAGACGGGCAGTATTTTAATACATTTCCTTGTTGAAAATCAAGTCCAAAGCCAGGATCTATTGGCCTGCAAAATTTTAGTCTAAAAAATACCTCAAAGAATGCGTCTCGTTTGTAATGCTCTATAGAACCAACAAAATGTTAAATTTATTTGATGCCATGTTCTTCCCAACACAATTTTCCTGACTAATCTTCTAATTTTCTATTATATTTTCTTATGACTATTCAAGTTTACAAAATGTATTCCATGTTAGTTTCACTACCATAACTTTTACTTCGGCACAGCAGTACGCTCAGTACACCCCCCGATATTTGCCAAACATGCACGGGTGCATGTTGCCACACGTGGGTCCGCCATCTTGACGACTGAGGCGCGTGGCTAAAGCATTTTCTGTATGCATGCGCATTGGACTTTCAACGTGCAATATTCCCGTTTTGATATGCGCGCTTTTTTCATTGCATTTCTGGTGCATACTAAAATTTCACCCTCAAAGCGCCTGAAGAATTATAACGTCAAAAACGCAGGCAACCGAAATTCCAGTCTAGTGGGAAATGCCACACGTTCAGCGTTGATGCATTTGCATGCAAAGCGTCCAGTTCTCTTGTAATTCGACTATCTCTGAGAAATCAATAGTACCATCTTGTTAAACAAAATTACAGATAGGTTTTGAAGAGGGGAAAATATTTTTCCAGTTAACCTAAAATTAATACTTTTCATATTTTTTTATCAGGCTCGGTTATAATTACGTGTTAAATTTTAACGCCCGACTTTCGTAATATAATTTTATTTAAAAATTGAGAACAGAAGAATTTGCTCGTTAAGGAGGATATATGTTTACACATCACTGGGTATTACTAAAAGACTCGCTCATATTTTTTTAATTGCAAAGTATTTAACATAATCTCATTTATTTTGTGACCGCGAAAAGGAAACAGATGATAATATACCACGTTACCTTTGACCGTTTAAAAGCGAGGTCCCGTGTGACATATTTATATTTTTAATTCAAGATGGCAGTGAATGAAACCTCTTTTTTTAGAGGCATCGCCGTAACAGTCTTAAGTTAAGTCCCGGTTCGTTTACGCAAACGCTTCTTGCCTACTCATGGACACTGCAGATAGGAAAACGTCGTGAAACCTTTGTAAGCCATACGTCTTCATATAATATCACTTGCATAAGCCCGAAGTTTCCAACAGGCCAGAAACACATGCAGCTCGTTTGTTTTCAAAATATTACTAAAAATCTTTCATAGTGACGATACAAAACAAAGCGATAAATGTTTTTTGTTAAAAATAATGGTATGTTCCTTTTGAAGCACTATTTAATGCATAATCATTTCTATTATAAGAGCCTTTTTAAATTTAAAAAAAATCCAATATCTTATTATATTTAAAAATTAGAAAGAAATAGTTTTACAAAGCACATAACAATTTCTTGAATTCTGGGTTCGGGCCGGGTCCGTGGAAATGTTATTATGATCAACGTTTCAGCATGCCTTGTTGCTGACATCTTCAATGTTGATTAGTTCCTGTGGCTGTCCGTGATTAAAGGAACGTCTTTACCACCAGGATAAGTCAGCTTTTAATGTGCCGCACTTCAAGTAAGGGAACTTCAACTTTTATCTAAATATTTCATTATCAACCACTTTAGAACGTAGAGATGTTTAATAAGATAAAATAAACCACTTAAAACAGTAAATGGAGCAAGGACTTTAGAAACCACTATCACTATCAACATAATAAAACAAGTCTTTCACAAATCAATGAAGATATTTCCATCCCAATTTAGAGTATATTCTTACAATCCTCTTTTAACGACCGTACTAACGATGTTCTTTTCAGTGTATCCAAGATAGCGATTTATAATATTTATATAAATACTTTAAATTTTTATTGAAAAGTTCCACAGCATAAAGACATCATATGATTTATTGTATCTTGACTAAGTCCCATTTTTTTGAAGGTAAATAATCTCTTTCATGTAACGCATTTAAAGTATGGTCATCGATGTCATTGCATCCACACAAATTTTTTGTGATGAATGCAGGGTCACGAATGACAATAGCATAGGAAGATCATACTTCACATCTTTGTACTTTTACGTACTTATTTTGTAACAGACTCAGACGTACACACACACACACACAGTTATGTTGCTAAAATTTTTGCTAAAGATATATAAATACAGCTTAAAAGCATACTGACAACTCACAAGTCTCTATCGTTTGAACATTGAATGTGTTTACGGAATACATTTTGTAATACAATTATTTTTTTTGCGTTTATCATTTTATTCAGATTTTGTATGCTACGAGGAAGGACACAGCACTTGCAAGGACGTTTAACCTGGAACATCAGTTCGTTAAAACTGGGGCAAACGCACTGCCGGTGAACGTATATGGTTTTCATTCCCCGACCTTCCTTTAAAGATCGTCGACTTAATGTAAAATAAATAGATTTAAAAATAAATAAGCGCTTGTATTTATGTACGCACTTTATAAGTTATACTTACTTGGCGTAATAAGTAACTAACTTTATTTTGCACGCAAATAATTAATATAAATAAAATAAAAGGACTTGAGTGATATTATACATAAAAACGGTTGGTAAAGCATAAATTCAATCAAATTAAAAAAATTAATTAATACTCAGTATTCAATATTAATACAAAAAAGTGTATACCATTAATTATTTAATTTAGTTAAAATCGAGATAAATCGTAATTAATCATTAAAATCAATAAATATGCAAAATGTTTATTATTTAATAATTTTATTTATTTTTTAAAGTAATCATATAATTATTTATAATGCAAATAAATTATACATACTCGAACATAAGCTCACTTATATAAATACACTTGACAATACATTTGAAAAAGTTTATAAACACAATTTCTATCACCAATATTCACAATAACTAAATGTTTTTTTTATTTTATGGACCAGTATTCAATATAAAACACTAAAATATGGGGTTCTAAGGCACATATATAATTTTTATATATAGTAGCCTTCTTTCGCATTGTCAATTTTTGTTGCATGCTGAGCGCGTATAGTAACAATTTATTCTCATAAATTATTTTTTCCATAACGACCCTAAGGAAGTATAACTTCAAAAAAAAATTTCAGATTCAAGGATTTCTACCCTCGGTTGCAGAGTCCCATGAGTAATATTTATCGCACACGAGCTGCGTTCGAACATGTCCGTCCAACGCGAACACAAACAGGGGATGGGAAAATAGACGGTATTTTTTTTTATTCCTAGCGTGGTGTCGCAGGCACAGTGCTATTTTATCCGCGTGCGGGTAGGTATTTAATCTTGGCCGTAAGGGTGCTAGGGTGGCGCCCGGCAGGGGTGTCGGTCCGCGGTGGTGTGTGTGTGAGGAGGGAGGGGGGGGATGTGTGGCATTAGGCACACCCCTGCACAGCGCGCGGCGGTCGCTCCAGTCACCCGTGCACAGCGGTGTAGAAGGAGTGGCGGGAGGGTGACGGTAGTCCCTGGGCGGGGGGAGGGGGTGCTGGAGTTAATCTGGCGAAAATGTCACGCAGGGCTGCTTCGCACGGGACGCGCGCTCACAGCTGGCCTTCTGGCCCGTGGAGGGGGGTTGGAGGGGGGTGGGAGGTGGCAGAGCCGTGTGTGTGTGTGTTGTGTGTGTGTGAGCTGGTCACTAGCAGGTGGGCCAGAAGAGTTCTGGAGCGTGTGTGAGTCTCTAGTAGGAGGACCATGGCGGTTCTGGAGCGTGCGTTGTAGTCCAAGTAAGGAGACCAGGGTAGTTCCAGGCCATGCTGGTGATAAACCCCAACCTGAAGTGGACAGGCTCACGGCCAGGTTAACCCTTAAACCCACTCCCTTGTAGAGTCCCCCATTTGACCTCTCGGAATCAACGAAACAAAAAGAGACATTTGCCTTTTGGCACAGATTCCGTGTTCAAGTTATCATCTAGCTGCTCCTAACAGATAATTATGGCTATTACTTATACTAGCGAACATTTTCGAAGACGTTACACAAACAAATCTTGAAAAGATGATTCAAAGCATTGCTTGAGTTTTCTTGATGCGATGTTATTAATCTGTACACTGACCCAATGGTTCTTATAAGTTCAAACGGTTATTAAACTTTAGTTAGAGATTTTTAAAAGTTAGTATTTTACTAACAAAAAAAAAAAGGAAGTGACTTATTCTGGCAATCAAATGACTGAAATAGTAGAAACAGATATAAAAAAATTTACTACTATGAATCTCAGCCATTGTGTAAAAATATTTTAATTTTGGGCTTCCATATATGTATCTACTAAATGTATGCGGCACATTCAAACTTAAAGTTACGCAATTTTTGTTTTGCAGATTCTTTTACCTCCTCCCAAATCAAGTTTGTATTTTCTAAACTCTTAATAAATAATTTAATACATAAATGCCTCAATTGGCAACGAGAGTAGATATACAGTTTGTTGAGTTATTGAACTGAAAATTTAATATGCCGAGCTTTTATAAATAACGATATTGTAATAAACGTAAACAAAATCATCGTTTGATTATTATTTGCACATTATATTCTCACACACACAGGTGGAATAAATATTTTCTTATATCATACATAGCTCGGTGGCTTCTGTTTAGTATTATTTATGTCGCAATTAAAGATGCTTACAATTGAAGAACGTATAAAATTCAATTTTTTTTCCCTCAATACTTATCACAAGAAACAAAAAATTCGAAAGTATAATGATACCTGTTTAAAAGTAATAAAATATGAGCATTTAATGAATTTTTTAAAAGGTTGCCAATTATTTTGGAATATTTTGCTGTAAGTTTACTCTACAAGATTATATGTTACTTGCTCTTGCACTTTAATTGTTGGAAGGCATAAATGAAAGAGACGCTCCATAGATAAAATCAAATATCTTCCAAAAACACCTTCTGTGTTTACATGCTACGTTCTGTACCTCAACCCCACCAGTAAGGTGCTGTAGGCACACTTTGGCATAAATTAGCTGCGATGGTGGGAAAAAAGATCTCATTACTATACATTCCTGCCAAAAACTCATTCGCCACATATTTTCTCTTCACAAAATTTTTTCTAACATCAGATTCTTTTTTATTGTTAGTACACAGGAGAATGCTCTCATGTTTGTGTTCATCCACAGGAATGTTTTTTTATCTCTCGAATACTCTGGTTTCATTTCGGCCAGTCCATTAAGCAGTCGTTCTGCATTGCTGGATGTGTTCATTTGAGCTGACACAACCAAATAAGCTCGCGGAAACAAGTATCTATCCGAGAAAGATTCCAAGTAAAAACCAATGTTCACTCAGAGACTCAAAAATTCGGTAATAGTTGTCAAGCTATTATACTAACTAAATATGCAAAAATTATATATGTGTGTATATGTAAAATAATTTATGTAAGTCAAAAGTCTCAATAAAGTTAACAACATCTAAAAATGTAATCATTTGTTTACATAACTCAGTTTGTAAATGTAGAAAAATATAAAAAGGGTTATTTTATAAGTGATTTTTATTTATTATGTATTGTCATTCACTGAAACCATTTTCCTACCTATAGTTTGGTCTAAACTTAATCCCACATACAGTGGGATGTATTTTTTGAGGACTCTGAAAATGTTAATAAACACGATTATTCTGTACAGTTTTACGATTCCCTGTTTGGTTGATGTAAAATTTTATTTTAAACATGACACATCACCTATTTAATGTTATGAAAATTACAAAATAAAATATAAGCAATTTCATAATAGCTTACATACACAACTAACACCTCCTCATCCAGAAACGATAATCGTCGCATTAAAATATATTTAAAAATATTTTAATCGAAAATCCGCCACCATTTAAGATAATAAGATATTTTATAATAATTATTATTTTTGTATAGGCACGTGAGTGCATTGTCAATGCAGATCTTAAAATAATTCTATCTCGTAAATATAACTTTAAAAAATTGGTTTTTCAAAGATAGATTTAAGAATAACACATTTATCATATTTACAATTACCCACTTCATTACATTTAAGTAGATACAGTAGCATTAATTTTTAATATATTTTAATTATGCTTCCTTCCGTTCTAAATAATTTTCAAATTTTTTATATAACTGACATTGATTTGATTCTGGCAATTATTTAATTTTGCAGTAAATGATGTAGCTGGTAGAACTGAGTTCTAAATGCAAGTCCAAATTTTTACAATTGCTAGATTCTTACGAGTTAGATGAACACACTGCAAGGTTTAGGTGAATAATTTAAGCTTCAAACGTAAAAAAAATAACACCACTGCCTGGAAAACGTCTCATGCGAAAATCACCGACAGAAAGAAAATTCAATCCTAGGTGACCATATACATTTTTAAAAGATTTTATTATGAAACTATGGCTTCATCTGCAATGGTATATATTTGCAATTTTTTAGTTACCTGAAACTATGCATAAATTGGGGTGTTTTCATTACTAATAATTAAACGATAGTGAAGATAATACTATTTATTAAATGTGTGAAAAAAAATTGTGTATATATTAACAATAGCTTTAAAGGAATAAAAAATAATAACTATAGTGATATTGTATATTTTCCAAATAAATAGAAAGAGAGGTTTGCATGGTTCGTTGAAAAGCGTAGCCCACGAGTGAGCAAAGTTTCCGCGGCATCGGAGAAGCAAAACAAAGGGCGTCGAGGAGGGGAGAGACCTGGACACAAGCGGTGAGTAACGATGATGATGATAATAAAAAAAAGCACAGGAAGCTGCGCGCAACACGTCGCAAATTAGCCGCCGCCTGTTCACGTGAGAGCGCGCCCGACGAGACGCGCGACTGGGCGCTACAGCGACCGCGCCGGCTGCGCCATCGGCCACCGCGAAGTCGCCATGTGGCGCCGAACACACGTGCTCCTTCTACTAACACATACCTCCACCCCACCCTCTCCTTTCCAAACACACCGTCCCCTTCCATCACAGCGTACCGTCGCCTGTCAATCATTTCTCCCGCGTTGAGGCAACTGTGAACCAAGGCTGTGCACAAAATTTAATTTTTTGTGAGAATACAACATTTTTTTTCCAGTTACTCAAAACGAAAATCATACTTTTTTAGAATAATTCATTATCATTCATCATTCTGCAAACGAAATTATACAACATGTTTAAGTTTAATTTTTCATTGATATATTAACTGTTTTAAATATGAACATAATTTTTGCAAACGTATTTTCACAACTATTTTTTTAAGCTTGCTAATTTTTTTTTAAATTTTTAAAACTTAGAAACATTCGTGTTAAGTTAAATGTATTTTCTTGAGCGCTTAAAAAGATTTTTTTATCATCCCTTGGAGTCCTGGAAATATGAACATGAGGACTGCTTTATTGAGTTAAATAAAAATAATTTTTTATTACAAACGCTTGAATTCGAATAAGAATGAATTTATTTCAGAGTGAATTTATTCAATGTTACCTTAATGTTATGGAAACGATAAGTAAGATTTAAGCATACACGTATTTATGACACCAAAGCTCCTCTTAAATAAATCACAAGAAAATGTTAATTCGAAGGTACTTTTGAATGTATCACCTTTATCATCGCAAAAATACATCAGTGTGTTTACATTCTGGAAAATCAGTGAATTTATAACTGGGCAGGGAAAGTCAGGGAATGTACTTTAAGTCCTGGAAAAGTTATGTAAATTCCCCATAATATTGATTTCAGGGGGGAAATGTCTTGCTCTAGTCTGCCATCACACAGACTGTGAAATGATTGTTTTCCAAGTGGATTTTATTGAATATTCATACATACCGTAAAATGGCGTATGCAAAGTTTTGTTTGAACTATGTCAGCTATTGGAGGTTTTGGAGGCTGGATTTCCTTTATTTCATTATGAAAATTGAAAAACAAAAAAAAAAAATGGAAAATATTTTTTAAAAAGTCAGGGAAATTTGAAATTTGGTCAGGGATATTTAGGGAGATATCATGGAATTATTATTAAATATTTGTGCAGACAAACTGTATATGTGCATATTTATTTTTAAATTCAAATCTATTTGTCATTATTATATGAGCTCGGAATCTTTAGTACAAAATTAATATTTGTAGGAATCAGTATTTAAATAAGTCTACTTTATTTCACCAGAGCAATTAATTAGTGGCCACCTGTAAAATGTGCGTTATATGTATGTCTCATGTATTGCTATTACAAGATTACAACACTGTAACTAAGATGCGTAAGGGATGACTGAAACTACCACGGTTAATAATAATAAAAATTAAATATTACAAAGTATTAATTAAGACAGCAATATTTCAATCTAATTATAATTTTTAAATGTGGCACAAGGAATATTATAAAAATATTTATTTCATGTTAGTGAATTTCTCATTACCAAATGTGCTAAAAAATAATCATTACTAAGCATAGTATCAAGTTAGAACAAATAGCCTGGTCATCAGCAGTACAGGTTGTCTAGTCACTAATAACCCTGTACAATTCGCTCAAACTTATTGCACTGAAGTGGACTCAACATTATTTGAAATTTGTTTATTGGATGGTGTCAAATTGTAATCTCTGTCCTGATTGCAAATGACTAAGTCACGCGTTTGTTACTGTCACCTAGTATCTGAGGACAATTCAGGTAACCCATTGACTACTAAATAATGAATTTCCAATCTATAACCAATTGCAGTGTAGTCTGTCGCTAAAAAGTAATACGGCATACGCACATTTAAATCATTTGCTTGCACCTGGAAGCTAAATGACCAAACCTAAAGTTCAATACTAATAATTCAGTCCAATGTCTCCTTTCATAACTGAAGTTAATTTACTCCTAATAAAAATTAATTTTTAATATAAATCTTTATCATTAATTATTCTACAAACGAAAGTATACTACATGTTTGAGTTTAATTTTTACTGGCTATATTAACTTTTTAAAACAAAAATTATATTTTACAAACATTTTTTCATGAACCTTCACTTTGGTTTAAAAAAAATGTTAGCCAAATATTTTACATTTGAAAAACTTAGAAACATTTATGTTAAGTTACATATCTGTTCTTGTGCGCTTAACAAAAGTTTTTTTTTCAACCCTGAGTCTTGGAAAAAAAATCTTCATAATGACCGCTTTATTTAAATAAATAAAAATTTTATTATGAACGCTTTAATTCGACTAAGCATGAATTTATTTCAGACTGAATTTATTCAAAGTATGCCTTAAATGCGGTGGAAACGACAACTAAGACTTAAGCATACGTGTATGTATGAGACCAAAATTCCTCTCGGTTTGCACAAAAATTTTCGCTAGTTTAACGTTCCTCCTTCCGTGTTCCTTAACAACGCAAGGATTTAGTTACAGTGAAAAAAACGTTGATTGTCCTTATGCGGAAGTATCTCATCTTGGTTGTGATCTCGAGTACATTCAGTTTTCGGTAATGAAAACACGAGCAAGGTAAACAAGAGGTTCTGAAAGAAACAATAATAAAAAAAATAAGCGGAGGGAGATGAGAAAACACGAGGTTTATGAAACTCGGTGTAGAAATTGCGGTTGGGTTAAGGGCGGTGGCGGGGATGGTTGACGACGAAGGAGGGAGAGGGAAAGAGGAGGGGAAAAAAATTGGGAGAGAAACCTCGAAGATTGTTCTAGCTGTTCCCGGCGTCTCAGGGATCATCTGTCAGTGTTCGGGGCTCGTCTCATCCAACCTTATCACGCAAAACGTCTCCCGAGAGGCAGCGTGCCTTGATAACTACGGTTACCGATTTCATCTTGCCGAGTCCTCGTTCCCCGACCCCGGCCCCCGCACGCCGAAACGCCTTTCGTGGGCCGGGGGAAGGGAAAAGAGGGGGGGAGGCAAGAAGAAAAAAAAGAAGAATGGAAATTGAGATTTATGCCTGAAGATGTTGGCGGTGGAGGCGGGCCGCGCGCCCTCAAGGGAAAGCTGCAAACTACGGTATCTCTTATCTGCAACTTTATAGCCAAATAAGCTGAGCATCGCGCTGGAGGTCGCTCGTAGCCTACGGAAATTGGCGCAGGGAAAAAAAAAATTGCGAGGGTAGTACGTACATGTTTTCTTTCTCTCTCTCTCTCTCTGACATTCTGTCTTTCTCTCCGTCTCTGACAAGGTACGCGCGTACTTTGTTGCCTTCAGTTCCCTCGTGGACGGAAACAACTCTCTTCTCTTCTCCGTGATGCACTTTAGCGGCGCCGGAATCCTCCTCCTGATAAAAAAAAAAATCCGCTCTTTCATGCTAATACCGCTCATACTCTCGGAAGAAAACCCGTCAAGTACCAAGTATCATTTGAAAATAGCTCGAACTAGTGGCGCAAAACAAAATGTACTCATCAAATAGTATCGCTTACCACCAACCTTGGATTTTATAAATCCTGCAGATTGTATCCTGAGATAAGTCTCGAATGTCTGAAATCTTTAACCATAATAGGGGTACTCACGTAGCGTGGCACTTTATCAAAAGTAATACTTGCCGATAAGCAGTGTATTACTCAATTACAATTTTAGATGAGCAAATTTATAGTAGAGGGATAAATCGATATAAGTTGACTGGGTAATTTAGATGTCCCTACCGTTGCGGTCAGGTTCACCTATTACTGTTCACCACGCTGTTTTCATGACACCTATATATTCACTTGCAGTTTTGAACTCTATATTTTACAAATTCATGACGTTACAGTGTTATCATTCCTTAAGAGAATCACCATCCAAAACACTAACCTACGAGCAACTATCGTCCGTGAAATGCACCCTTCGAGTTGAAACGCTTATTGAAATAGATGCGAACCTAAGTCATTCATTACTCTTGAAGTGATTGTGTGCGTAGGTAAGAGAAACAGTAGAAGGGCTATTTTAAACAAAGATTCACACTTGTCGGAATTCCCGCGGTGTAAAACACAAGGTTTTGAGGGCCAGTCGTCATACAACTGCAGTGACATTGGCCGCTGACCGCGCTTAAACAACGCGACGCTATTGCGGATATGCTAGGAACCAAACCAGTCGGAACCTTGTTACGAGATCCGTGTGAGGTCTGGATATTCTAGAGCGCTAAGGGCGAATATGGCACACGTTCACTCTATGCCTCGTTAACTCTTTGTGCAAGGAGATGAACGCGCGTTACCACACGCCTCAGAGTCTTTATAAATGCGACAGCCGCATCATTTTACGGTGTTATGACAAAGATGAGGGAATGTTGTACGACACTATGAAAAATTTAATATTATGTACAAAGAATATCGTTATATCAAGTGGATGAAAATATTTCCTTTTTTTATTTGTCGACTCTAATGTAAGCTAAGAACTCAAGTTATAGACAAAACTAAAAAAAGCAATGTAATTAAGAAATTTTGAGCGTTTTATTAATATTAAACCTTATAAGTATCTAAAAAAAATGTTTGCAAGCCAGATAGGCTACGTAATCCTCTGCTGGGTGTAAAGTCACTGGGAACGAACTCCAAGCTGACTCAAGGTGTGCTTGTTTCAGCTCTACCAGCGACCGCTGCTGTACCCGTGTGTATCGTGAATTCAAGAGGAACTGCTGCCAAGCTAATCTGTAACGATACTTAGGTAGGTGTGTGTAGCATTTTTGGCAGTCGGCATTTATTCAGCTGATCGAAATGTATTTCCAAGAAACAATCAATATTTTTACTTACAATTCCGTTTAGTTTTAAATACATCAAAACGCGTTGTTGGTAACTATCAAGTTAAAGCATCGTTAAATAAGAGGCAGATTTAGGTAAGGTTTTATTTTATTTTTTAATTTTATTTTAGACTTAAATCTTGTAAACATTTGAATCCTTTAGAGAAGTAGCTCTTTTTGAATTCTTTTTGTACACGGTGATTGCGGGAATGAGTGATTTGGGGTTTTTCCTTGTACAGTTTACTTTTTTTTTGCTGTCGATTTCAACACATTTGGATTTGGTCGTGCACAATTTCTTTAGTCCGTAATGCCATGGTTATTATCATCCGGATCATTTGTATTGTTTGTTTTATGACTTTATACTTATAGTTTGTCCATTGTGTACAAAATGTTTGTAAGTTTTATGATTCTGATATGTGACGTTTCCAGAACCCTTGTTTGTTCTAAGGTAGAATAAATAAAGTAAATAAATAAATAAGATACATACATATGTAGTATAAAATTACGTCCTTGTATATATTTTAAATGTGTATGTACCAAAATACAAGTTTCTAAAAACTGCGCAATAAACAATATAGCTGCTTTGATCAATAAGTTTGTTATCATTCATAGAAGTTTAACGAATCGTAAACGAACACACATCCCAGTTACTTTAATGTCCCCCCCCCCCCCTCCTTTCCCAAATGCCATCGCAGCTTCCCCAAACAAATAGCATCGACATTTGCATGCGGCCGCAATGGGGGAAAGGAAAAAAAAAATTCGATTGAAATTTGGCTGAGAAATTTATTTCAGTTTACATGGCACTAGTGGAATCCATCAGTCGTATTTTTATGGCTTGGCTGAGGGAATCGAGAGCAGATAAAACTCACAAATCTAACAGATTCTGACACTGAGAGATCTTTATCCATTCCAATTTATAGCCCTGAAACCCAGTGGTCAGGCATAAATAAACGTCAGTGATGATGGGTCTTCGTTTTGCCCCCGAGAGATATGCAATCTGTCTGTGCGTAGGGAGAAAAAAAAATGGTGTTAGGCTGGTAGGAGTGGGGGGAGGAGAGAGTGGATTGGTCCAAGTCGTTATCGTCATCATCATCAACTTTCTGGGATGAGTTCGGCGTCGTAGCCGCAAGAAGTGGTAATGAATAACTGGGAGATTTACAACTTTATCGGCGAGACGAGCTGCTTGGACGCGAACGTAAAAGGAAGGATAAAAAAAAAAAAAGCGGAAGAAGGGAGATAGATGGCCCGGCTACCGTCTTCGTGAAAATTTGATCGAGCGCAGAAGAAAGTTACAGCAGTATATTTTGTTGCAGGTACAGTTCTGTCTTTAATAAGGTCACTCTGTTGGTTATTGGTTGAAAACAACAAAAAGGCTACCTACGATTAACCGGAACTGTACTGACCATTCCATACAATGGGGGATAAACAATATAGTTAAATAAAGAATCACATTTTAAAATGAATGTATTAAATATTATAAAACAAACCATTTTGTTACTAATAATATATATTAGTTTATGTACAAAACCCTCATAGCTAATCTCTGCCTATTCTCAGTTAATTGTTATTCATTAGTGTTTCTACACCCAGAATCGATAACACGGCAAATTTTTACTATTTTTTTTGTTTTCGCAGTGTTTTGAATAGATTCAGGGTAAATTGACCCAAATAACTTAAGCACTGTATGTGTTAAGCATCTACATATGCGCAAACATTTTCAAAATGTGTCTCAACAACTAAACATGCACCATGTTCACATTAAGCCAATGAAAGTAATTCCCATGGTTGAATGAGTTAGTAGTTTGAGAAGTTGTATTCGCGGGCTATAATAGCAAGTTTGCATGTGTAAATGAGTTATGTGTTTTTTTTTTCAGATTTCAACGGTTAGAACTTTTTTTATGCTTTCATGCCGATGTATATTCATTCAATATATGTGACAAAGAATTCACTGAAAAGTAAAGTGATTTCCAAATATTTCCGTTGTTAGTAAGAAGATGGTATAAAGCTTTCAATTGTGCCCATGTATTATCTTTTTAATTTTATTAGCATACAAGCTAGACTTCAAGTGAAATGAAGCACCAAAGTACCGCTCGTCTTCTGTCCACTTCCTAATTGCTTTGACATGTGACATATATCTGCGCAATAAATAGCAGTTCTTAAGAGAGCATTAGATTTTGTTAAAATAAATTAAAAGCATACGTAAAACTTCGTTTATTTTTAAAGTTGTTAGGACATACTTAAATATTTTCGTCTTGTTTTTTGTCATGTTGGTTTCAGATTTGATCAAGGAAATAAATTAAAAAAATAAAGTTCCCTTAGGCCAGAACTACTTACAATTAAAAGTTAAATATATGTGTATTTAATTGGAAGTAAGCTAATCTTGAAACTTTTTTAAGAAAGCCTTTAAGCACATTAAGATCCACCTTATGTTATTTATTTTGTCTATAGAAATTATATTTTGGCGGGGGGAGTGTCCCAGTGGGAATCATCTTAATCGGCTGTAAGTACGGACCAGTTGCAAGGGAGGGACTCGAGCAAAAAGGCGCGCCGCCACCTTATCCCATCATTCCTGCAGGAGGCGTTTACCGAATGAAATTGGGTTCTTAAGGGTAGCAGGTGCGTGGCGCGCCAGCCCCAGGGAGCGGCTCATAAGAACCTCCGAGCAGGAGAAGTTGCGGGCCCAAATTAAGATAAAGTAGTCGGGTGGCAAGGAGCTCCCAAGGGGCCGAAGGGTTGGTGGGGGAGGGTGTCCTGGGCAGGGGGAGGGGGGAGGAAGGCGCAAGGTGGATTATGACTCTCGTATACCGAAGAGATATTCCGTCGTCTTTACTGCATCAGAGCAGCCCCGGGATAATGCTCGTACGCCAACCAGGGATACAGACTTCCAGATATTCTGGGCTGCGATGGTAGCATTAGAATACTTCACAATACCCAGCTTGAGTAACGTATCAAGGGTTAATGTACCTAACTGAGTTCTGCGAGCCTACGAATTAAAAAAAACATTTCCTTAAAACATATTTATTCCTTTCAAAATGCTGCTTCTTCCATGCAATGTAACTCATTTAAACTTAAAGGTACGCAACGTTTGAGAATAAGTTTCCTTTGACAATAAAAATAATTTATCTGCCACAGATTGCAAGCTACGGACACTCAAACCAAAGCGTACTTTTTCGAACCGAATAGTCTATGTCCTGTAAAATGTTATAAGGTTAGTGTAACGAGTAACGCCCTGTTAGTAGCTAATATTGCCTACTAACCACAGTTCAAATGAGATTGCCACAGACTAGTCATAGGCTTGGATGTATATCATCAATAAATATGTAGGTAAGTCGTCTGAGTGAAGTTAAATTGCAAATCTTTAGTGTGCCACATGTACCTAATCGTAAACCCTTCTTTTTATTAGATCTGAGAGAAAGTGACATCTTTGCAGTTATTTCTCGGAAGAAAATTTTAATCCCTGTGTAATTATTTTTGCCACAACATAAAGCAATGAAAAAAATATTGAGTTATATCCACAATTGATTTAATATGTATGACGATTTAGATATAGAGTGAGCGCGCACCATATATCTATCTTACAACGAATGAAAATAAATTTCTCAGACGTTTGAATTATGTCAAAATTAATATTGTCTACAGCGAGTGAGTGACAGACATAACACGTAAATGTCGTCAACCCAAATAACTTGTCAATTTGTAATTATTTTTCTCCCTAGCCTGAATTACCACTTACTGCACCCCCAGTTATATCGCAAGCTTAATTATTGTTCAACGAAAACAACTTGTCTGCCAATGGTATATATAAGCCTAATAATGAATATTGCACAAATATTGGCATGTTGTAGAACATTTAGAAAATATTAATCGGTTTTAAGTACCATGACAATAACATCACATTTGCGTAATGTGAAAACTTCTAGAGAATTAATTTGTAAACCATTTACACTTACCTGTTCAAAATCAAACTGTATACAATCAATTATTATTATTATTTATTTCAATTCGTTCCATTTTGCTTTGTTCTTTGCGCTGTTCTCAATGCCAGTTTTATATATTAATATTAAATATGAGAATAAAGCCGGTTTCCTTTTGACGATGTGCTGAGGGAAGTGAAGGAATGGTTTTATGTCCCACACTTACATTCGCATGTTTTATGGAAGCATGAACCGCGTAACCACTCCTCCCGCCAGTCAGATGTCATGAGGAGCCATGCGGAGGGGCGAGTGTATTTTATCGAAACACCAATTTATGTACAAAACCTTTACGCGAGTCCTACATCTGACCAGAACACGTAAAAAAGTTTCGTTGTTTGAGGTTAATAAGAAATTACGCCCGCAAGATAAGAAGTTGAAATGAAGGTTTTAGTCTTATGATGCTTAAATAAAAAAAATTAATTTAGTCTTTCGATGTAAAATTTCTTATCATTAAAGGTATTTCATGTTTTAGTAACAATATTTTTCGTGACCTAAAGCTGTTATACCGATTATTCTTAAAATTATATATAAAATGGTAATTTACAGAAGAAATTATTTTTTCTGCCAAAATAAGCAATACATCGAGACAAACAAGTTTTATAACTTCCTTAAAATTAGCGAAACTCACTTTCTTTAGGTGAAATAATTGTTAAGATAAATTTAATTTTTTTATAGGGGGCAACTTGTCGTAAACTTGTAGTATTTTTCTCATCTCATCTTGAAATGAAAATAATATGCTACCAATTATAACATTTCATTTTTCTTAAGTTCATTTTATTCACAATTAAGCAGTAGGCTGGCCATGTTTTTCTGGCTAGGTCAAGAAGAAGTTCTTTGAATGCGTCTTGCAATGGTGAAGATTTATTTTGAACAATTTCACGGAGACACGCCATTACAGGTCTGCTTCTGCCTGCAGCTGTGGTCGTGTTGCTTGGATCATCTGGTGAGTTTCATTGCTGTGTTCTCCTGTGGGTCGCTGTGTTTCCCAAGATTGTTGTTTCTTTTATTAACTGTTCATGTCGGAAATGTATCCTCGTTGTCGGCCCACTGAGTTAGTCTGTGATGTAATTTCTTCTCATGAAATTCCTCCTATGGGATAACCTGTGTTGTCCATGAATGTAATGTTTGACATCGGGTTATATTGGCTGGTTCTCCAATTGTTTATGTATTCCACTTCGTTGTTCAATCTCGAGGTTGTTCTAGCACGGCTAATTTTTTTTTATTAATGGAACAGAAATAATCTGTTAAATTACAGATAATGTTATTCTTTTCATTTAAAGAAACAAACTGTATCACTACAAAATAGTGTTCACAGTAATGCATGGCTCGGATTCTTTTGCTTTGTGTTTTACCGGCACCTCCAATAGTTAAATTTATTTGTAAATCGTTACCTGATTAGCTTTCCAGTATTTACTGCGCGCATTAATAAGCATTACAAAACAAAATAAAGTCAAATTATTGAATATTCTACTATCTTTCCCAAGGTTTAAAAATTATGCTTGATGAAACATTAAATAAATATACAATTATAAGTCAATTTTCGTAAGAAATACTCAGTATTATCTATCAAAATGTAATTAATTTACGCAAAAATAACCATATCCATGTGTTTTACAAAGTTACGACATATATCTTGTAGTATTTCAAACTAATCTTGGCAAATGGTTTCAAAGCAATCTTTTGGAACAGAACATATTTTTTTTTCTGTGTGACAACTAGAGTAAACTATCAAAAGCGCATATTCACGAAAAGGTTTAGAACACGACAAAAAGGCATCACCACAAACTGTGGACACTACCCCCCAAGAGAGGAGTCTTCATTGAAATGCTCTTGCCGATGGGTCGATGCCTGTCGACCAATGAAGTTATGGGGAGGAAGGGAGACCGTCCAATGAAAGGGCGCTGGAGGCGGGGTGAGAGGAAGATACCCTACGCCGAAAACGTCGACGTCGACCCACTGAACCAGCCGAGTCAGCGAATGCAGAGCGTAGGCCAGCAGATCCGAACGGGTCCACCCAATCCATTACCTTTGGACACGTTTACATTAGAGAAGCGTGCAGCTAAAACTTAACGCTATCTTGTTTGAATATTGATAGTCAGATGGTCAGATGCAAAAATTTAAAAAATAAATATGATTAAAATACTTATTCAATTTTCTCATAAATTCTTTTGTTGCTGCTGGATCCTTGAGTACATAAATGTTAATGGCGGTTTGCATTAACGAACATGATATATTTTCGAAATCTCCAGGGCATTCTTTTTAATATTACGCCTATTGAATTATGCATTAAAAATAAGTTCAATATCCTGTAGTCTTGTGTAATCATTTTATATGTAATCATGTTACCCTCAGAGTGTCAGAAAATTTAAGTTTATGGTACTTTAAAAATAATTTATCTTTATGCTAGTTATAAGCAGATTATATAGATGTAATGTGTTACTGTGAAATAATTGTAGCAACATAATAAACACTAAAAAAACACGTTGCAAAAAAATTAATTACATGATTATTATGGTAAACAAAAATCGTAACTTCTGTTACACTTCACAGAAACAACAGCACGTTGCGTTATAACGATAAAATGCAATTTTTCATCGTATAAGACACTAATAAGTATTAAAATTCACATTCTGTAGCAAAATATGTCGCAAGATGTATGCTTCCTGCAAAAAGAAATTTTTAAGCAGTCCAGCAAGTTTTAATAATTTAAACATTTTGCCTTCTTAGTTGCGTCGTACTCACTGTCTAGAGGTCCATTTTCTGGGTAACCACAGCAAATACATCCCGTTCCAACCCTCAGAGATTACCTCGACTTCGGCGACACGTTGAACTCTCTTGCATTCGTTCATCCGAACTCACCGAGCGAGGCGGTGCAGACCAGGAGGACTCCGCCCAGGTTGGCATCCCTGTCCATCCATTATGATTTTCGGTTTTCCATTGTTTTCCAGAAAATCACTCCAGGCAAATGCTGGGATTTGTTATTTACAATAATTCGTTGGCGGTTACTTCCCTAAGATATCTGAAAAGTAGTTTAGTGCTTACGTCCATCTTAAATTACCTGGCTGTCGTCGAGATCTAAAACCAATATAATATACATGTATATATAATTTATCACACATTTCATATCTTTTTCTGTAAATATAAAATTTTAAAAGTAAATATTGTATAACATTGATTAAAAAAATTTGTATCTGTTTGACGAGGAATAGTGAGTAGTATTATTCGGTAGGTTCGGAAACAGAATTAAGAATGTGGTGAAATTTTCGGCCGCCATTTTGTATGACGTCACTGGCATAATCTTGGATGATTTTGAAATTTCATCTTGATTTGAGCAGCCATCTTAGGTAACAACACGATTTCCGCTTTTTTTTTTTTTTAGAAAAAAAAAATAAAAACCTTGGTCTTTGCTGCGTCTCGAAAATACGTGCTGCGCAGTTCCGAGAATCTACCTTCTCCTTCCACCCCGCGCGCGGTGTATACATGTGTACACACAGGTGACGGTGCCTTCGCTTTCTCCGCTGTCGTGGCAATCAGAGCCCGGGGACGGATAACCCGACCGCGCGACGGGCGACGGCCGAGAGCGGGGAAAAAAAAAAAAAAAAAAAAGGATTTTTATGTTCCCCGGTCAAGGGAATTGGTCAAAGTCAGCATGAAAAAGAGGGGGGTTGAGAAGGAATTGTGAAGGGGGTGGGGGTGGGATAAAAGGGGGAAGGGTGCAAAAGGAAATCGGGAGAGTTAGACGCTGCGAGACAACCTCGCCCGCCGCACCCTCTCCCACATAAACTTCGAAACCCCCTCCGAGCCCTACCCCGCGGGCACTAAGACCCCTCCAAGCAGATCTCTGTACCACTCGCCTTCCCTCTGCGGGAGCTCGCGAAGAGAATACTAATAAGCTTACCCCTGAGCGAGAACTCACGTGGCCTGCCCCCCCCCCCCTCTCCCTTGCCGACGACTACCACCTTTGGCTGAAAAGAGCTTTTCGTCTGCACTTTCCTCTCCCCCATCCTCCCCCGGCTCATACTGTCGCTTTTTCTCTCTCTCTCTCTTACTCTGAATATCACCAGTGCATTAAACGCTGCAATGCAATGCCACCTGACATCAGCATAAACAGATTTTTTTTAAAGGAACTTTTACATTCCACTTTTGTAAGTCCAGTACCTATCATTTATTATTATAAAAAATATTTTTGAATTAATATTTACAGCATTCAATTTATTTTTTTTTAAATACCTTTACGTGGCCAAACCCGATTTTTCGCATGTAAGAAACGTGACGAACCCTGCCGCAAGCCGGTAAGTATTCTCTCTGCACACTCGTTCCCTTCAATGCTGCATCCTCACATCGACACCCCTCATATTCTCCGATGACCTAGGTATATGTCGACAAGATGTTGATTCCATTATATCAATAAGCCACTGATTCTTGTAAAATAGCAGTTATTTTCATCTTAGCCAACGAGAACTCAGCTGTTTTCTTTTAAATAGTTAATTTTCAGCAATAAACTAAACGGTGTTAAAAAAATATATATAATTCTACCACACAATATTATATTTTACTGTAAATATACAAATGTAAGTAAGTATAGCATGTGTGATACTGATTTAAAAAATTGAACCAATTTTACAGGGACTGGTGAGTAGTATCGTTTGGTAAGTTCGGAAACAAAATAAAGAATGTGTTTTATGTCGGCCGCCATCTTTGATGACGTCACGGTCATCATCTTGGATGATTTTGACATTTTTCCTTAATTTGAGCTGCCATATTAGATGCAATTTTAATCTCCGCTATTATTCCAATTACAATTTAACACTGCCAACTTAGACTTCATATTGAATCTATAAAAATTAACTTTTAATTTAATAGTAATATTAAAATGAAGAAAATGTGGTAATAAAAGTTTTTTTTATATAATAGAATATGAAGAACAGGTTAGAAACCGACAAGTACAAAAAATATTAATTTTATTTTTAGTTTAAAAAGTCATCTAAAATTATTTAATTAAATATTTTATAAACATTATTTAATCGAATAACGCCCAATCACAACATAAGTCAGAAATTTTCATTTTGATACCGATGGAGGCATTTATAAAATAGTAGTGACACTTCCCTCATCGTATATGTCGCATGTGATGAAGAAACAAAAAAATAATTCCCTTTAAAACAGTAGACACAAAAAGTTAACATTTAAATCGAATAATAAATAACATAAAACAATAAAATAAATTTTTCAATATTTTTGGGTATATATATATATATATATATATATATATATATATATATATATATATATATATATATAATGGCTTTATAACAGTGTATACAGAAAATTATTTAACTAATACAAGAAAAGATGGAGTGTAGGTACACGGCATTTTACGAGGTAATATTTCTTTGATGAAGGATTGTTAAGGCGGGTGGTACGAAACAATGTCGTGGGCTGGATGCTGTCAGTTGGTTATCACTGTTACCACCATTGTGACGTCAAGGCAGCCACATTTGCTGCCATGTTGAATTGTTTTCTTGTCAGCCAGAGTGCGCTTGTTTACATCACCATCTTTCTTTATTATCTGCTAGAGCCACTAATGTAATTCACCATATTGTCAAAAAGCTTACTGGCTGCTTTCTTGTCGGCTATTTTGGGGGACACTTTGAAAGTATTTAAAAATCAAGATTCTGGTCGTAATTTCATTCGAGATAGTAGCTCATACCAAAAAAAAAACAGGTCCTTATCCTGTTTCTGAACCCACATAATTTAAATACTTTGTTTTAAGTCCGTTTTTAAGTGATTCTTGATTGCTGAAATTACAATTCTTTGAGTTGATTGTTTGAATTAAAGAAACGCAACAAAAAAAATTGCTCCAGGTAATATTGTTAATGGAAAAAAATAATACTGTATTAGGAAAGTGAGAGAGAAACATAAGCGAAGTTACTTCATATTTCTGGCTAAACTCTATCCGCCAGCGCCGTGCTGTGATCTTCCCGCGAAGGGTAAGGGTTGTAAGCTGAGCCAACGCTACCTGCAGCCTAGCGAATGCCACCAACCTAATTTATATCGAAGATTACGTCGCTAAATGCCGTGTGCTGCCTCTCCACCACAAAAGACCTCCCGACATCAAAGAGGGCCCCGGGGAAGAAAGAGCTGAAGATCGGCAAAGAAGAGATAATGAAAATAGGTGGAGGAGGGGGAGAGTGTAACGGAGCTTAACAAATCACTTGAAAAAAAATTTCTCTCCGGGCGTTCATTAGGGTCAATGGGTTGAAAGTCGAGTAATTTGAATTATTTCATCCTGTACCCACGCAATGTATAATATGCGCATAAATGTATAAAAATGTGCTTGTAGTTTTTTTTAAAATAAAGATAGTTCTCAACTATTAAAAGAGAATCAATATTATTATGTTATAAGCTGCTTCTCCAGTTGACATACATAAAACACACGAATTTTTCAAAGCCAGTAACAAATAAATTTATCATTCATCACAAAGCACAAAGCACAAAAACAACGCTGTAATATTTTGTAAACAATAATTTTAATGCTTCACTAAAAATTATTTTTGTTTTTATTCACACAACGATGAAATGTTAGACTGCTAGCAAATATATATATTTTTAAATTGTCTGCAGTGACGTTTTAATTGACAAATATCAATGAATTTTTTTCCTTCATTAATTTAAATTCTGTCTTTAAAACTATTGCATTATTCTGATGCAAACAAGATGTAACCCAAACCTTAAAAAAAGGAACTTTTCTTGAAAGAAGTCCAAGCATAAAATCTGTAAGTATGGTGGAAAGTTTTCTTAATTTACTTTGAATACAAAGTATTACCTATGGTTCGAACAAAGTTTTTAAGCTGTATTTTATGTACACAGAAATGTCATTTATATTAAAAAATATTTAGCTAGATTATTACTTATTCAAAAACACAAAGATATATCTTTCATTTAACTTAAGACGATATACCATAAGCTAAATTTTAGTTCCTTCTGGGTAAAGAATCACAAACATCTTCTTACTTCATTGCAAACTTTATGCTGGTGGATACTCATGTCAGTTATATAGCGAACATGTTTTATTTAGGAAATAAGAAATGATTCTAAACAGAAACATACTACTGGTCATTTAAAAGTAGAATTTAAAAATTATCGTTGAATATACTGCAAACTTAGTTGGTCAGGTAACAAAAAAAAAGGTAGGTTTATATTCTGGAGAAAAAATAACGTTCCTGGATATGTTTATTTTATAATATTAAAGTACTATTTATTGACTTAATAATCCACGTATCTATTTTATTCTCATTTATTCCTCGCCTTTCATATTAGCTAAAGTAAAAAGATGTATTTTTTTATCTAAACGTTTTTCCCTAGTTGCATGTGACATAATGTTTGCTGTTTTTCTGAAGTGTGGAAAAGTAATGATATGATTCCGGCAACTTCGAAAAACATTTTTATGCCATTTAATATTTTTTAAAAACATAATTTTAAAATATTGATCAGAAATTTCAATGCACCCAATATACAGTTGTAGAAACAAGGATAATAAACTTCCAGTAAGTTCCAGTTAGTAAAACAAATGTTTTGATTAGTAGTACTTTTCTGACGGTTCACAAACAATAAATCGCGTGAACCGTTAGTCTGGCGATAAACCACCACCATGACCAAATATATAATGTCTGAAAAGTAAAATATTTGTAGGAATTGCTAAATAACATAAAAATGACAGTTAATATACAGTAAACCAATATTACGAGTGTGAACAAGCCTTATTCAGTATTTACGTTCAGTTCTGTTAATAGAAGCTTTAATGGTTAGAGGGCCTCGAATACAAGTTGAAAAGTTTTATTCACTTCCAGAATGGATTTCACAATTCTCATGAACTCGGGTGAAATAAATCCACTCTTTGGCTACAAACTCGTTAGACCAGTTAAGTGGATTGCTTGTGATTGGATAACTCTTTTGTTGATGACAGTTCATTGGCTCAAAGTCATTCAAATAAACCGTGGTCTAGTCACAGAAGTAGAAAAAAAAAAGAATGTGTTTGGATCCTTACATTTCAACCAGTCATAATCAGAGTCTTTGTATTGACCTTCACAAACTTTGCAGACACTATCACTCACGATTTCTTTGCGCCGTTTCTTTGACTTAATCTGCAGCCCTGGTGTCGCCTTCCCACTTTTTAATACAGAAGACAAGTTTTTCTTAGCTGATGGTATCGATTTACCTTTGGCTAGTACATTTTTATAGGGTGATTCTGTGAGAATAGTTGCTGTCGTCACTCTCCTCCTGCGCTGCGTGTTAGGCCTGTTAGCAGTTGCGACTGGTATTGGGCTAACTTGTTGGACCGAAACCTCTTTAGAATTTGGCTTACTCTTGATGGCGGGGTGGATTTGGTCGATTGGATTGGCAGCTGTGCAACTGACTTGTTCTTCCTGTTCTAATGTTATAATACTTGAAGATGGCAGCTTATTAGTGACCTCGCTGTTAGGGTCGGGTAATGTAGCATTTTCCCGGAATGGCGTGACTGTGGTTAAGGAAGGTGCAAATTCATGTTCCAAAAATACATGCGAATTAAGTGGCCACAGTCCACATTTTTGAAAACCATTCGTTGCGTTACAGGCAACATCAGCTCGTCCAAATGCATATCCAACAGCTTTCGCTACGTGATACTCGTTGAATACTCTTCCTGGGTGCTCTCGCAGCCAAACTGTCACTGCTTGATTGTAAAATGTACTGAGGGGGCCGAAAAACGAAACATCTAATGGTTGTAACTTGTGTGTCGTGTGTGGTGGTAGACTGACTAAAATTATATGATTCTCTCTCGCGAATTCTATGACCTGTAGTGATTTTGTGTGGGAAGCATGTCCATCAAGTATTATCATGATAGGCTTTTCTGAAGATGGCTTGGCTTTATTATGGAAATATTTAAGATATTCCAAAAATATTTCCCCGTTTGACCATCCATTTTCTTGGAAAAATGCTACGGAGCCTGTTGGTGCCCCATTGCACATCTCTTCGTTCCTTCTTTTCCGCGGAAATATGAAGGCAGGTGGGATAAAATGACCTTCAGCACTCATCGCACAAATTATTGTTGTATTCCTCCCACGTTCCGCACTAGTCAATCCGCCAATTTGTTTTTTACCTTTAGTTCCTAGAACTTTTCCCAATCCCTGGACAGTTTTGATACTGCTTTCATCGACATTATATAATCTATCACCAGATATTTCGTATTTCGTGTAAGCATCTTCCAACATTTCGAAGAATTTATCCACGATGGGTTTGTTAAAGCTAGAAGCCCTGGCGAATGAAGTTGCTTCCGGAGTTCGTAGTGAAATGTTTTTGTGACGTGACAAAAAGTTGTACAGCCACTTTTTTGATGCCATTCCCTTTTCCTTGTTAAACTGGTGAGAGATATTTTTGGCTTCAGCGAAGTCGAATGCAAGCTTTCTAACATCTGTACAGGACAAACCAAAAAAGCGCGATTCCATTAGCAAAATATGGTCTGTTATTTCTTGCTCTTCTTGGTCGCTGAATGCGCTAGTAAACCGCCCAAGGTGTTTCTTCGTTTTTTAGCAATCTTATTGGAACTGATGACACGTCTTGCAAGAGTACGTTTAGATATATTGTAATTAAAAGCAGCCTGCCGTAACGTCATTTCTTTAAGTCTTACTTTTTCAATTGCTTGTGACATTGACATCTCATCCCAGGATCCGCGTGTCGTTTTTCTCTGGTAGGAATATTTTGAAAACGTTGGCGCCATTTTCCTTAAACACACCAGTAACAGTAGAGTTATTCCTGTATTTCTAGATTATGATACACGATAACAATGTAGCTACCTCCCAACTGTACAATTATTGTTATTTTAGCTATGCCACCTATTTTTAATAATATAGCATTTTAAATAATCCATTGTTTTTTAATAATAGCTGTAAAATAGTAATAATAATTTGTAATAATAGCTAATATTATGAGTATGCAAAACCCATTATGGCGTACACACTATAAATACATGCATTACAACATTACGCACATAAAAAAATAAATATAAAAGACTATCTATTACGAAAAGAGGAATGTATAAAATAAGTTACCCAAGATGGGATGCTGTACTCAAGATGGGACAATGTCCCATCTTGGGTTATTTAGCGATTCCCATCTTGGGTAACTCGGCCATTTTGACATATGCTGTGTCGTGCCAAGAAGGTTAAACAACAACTTACTTTGTTTATAATGCATTATGTGCATAAAATTATAAGGCACTATTGTAAAACAAAAACTTTTTTTTTTCGACGAAATATAAGGTGCGTATCGCAGTTTATATTTATTAAATACTTTATATTATCACACCGTAAAAATAAAACTTACCTCTACTTTGGTATCAACGGCAGCAACTCGACTAAAACTACGTATACACACTTCTGGGGGAAAGCCACGTTGTCTGGAATGTGTAGACAGTTGCTATCTAGCGGTGGCTTAGAGAACTACGTCAGTCCCATCTTAGGTGACCGGACCATCTTGGGTAACCTTCCCCTACCTATTTGTAATACGAATCCGCAAAATTTTCCGGTCTCTATTAATCGTAGGTTAGCTCGCAGTATTTTTTTTTTTTTCGGTGGTAATGGGACTCTGTTTCCGAGTTACACTTTTGCAACGTTTATTTCTCGAAACTTCTAGGAGTAGTCATTTTTTTCTACCCCCCTTGTCGCGGGGTAGCGGCTACGGGGAAACGAGGTCTTGGACGGGGGAGGGTAATTAATTCGTAATCAAAACTTTATCAAATTGTGCGCGGGGCGCTGGCGATAGAGCGGGCGAGGGGGGATAGGTTGACGGCGGGTCTGGAAAGTCGGAAGGGCCGGCTGGGGTTGGTGGAGGGGGGGGGATTAGTGTTGGGAAGGGAGGAGGGGAAAGAAGGGGCGGGAGGAAGGGAGGAAGAGGGGGGGGGGGGGTTGAGAAGTAATTCGAGAGTTCGGGAGGTGCGTGGTCGGTTCCGCGGGCGGGGTGCGAGGAATTGAATCTGTCGCGCCGGACGCCTCGGCGCTTGGAACAAGCGGTCCGGCGCGGCGTGTGTGGGACAGCTAGCTGCCCGCCAAACTACCCCCTCTTTCCTTCTCCGGGCACCGCCACAACCCTTCCCGCCACCCGGCGAACAAACTGTCCAAGCAGGGCCACCGATAAACAAAACAACCCTAGGCAAGTGATTTCAACATCGTCTGTTTACTCGGCGAAAAAACAAACAAAAAAAAACTCAAGACTTGTTAACGATCAAATTCCCAACAATGAACACAAATTATTTGTCCTTTTTCTAAAAATATGAATTTGGTTTTGGCTTGTTTACACAGGTTAATATTTTAAAGACAAGACTTTTAGTACCTTTTTATTATTATTAAATACATAAATAATAAATAAAATCCATCAAATATTTTTAAATGCCTACTAAGAGATAAGTGAATTACAAATTTGGGACTTTGAAGGTTAAAAGTAGATTTTTCTATTGGCTGACTCAAGGCATGATTAAAATTTATCGCTATTGTTGTATAGGTCTACTATTATTTTTTTTCAGGTGTCAACATTTATTAAATATTTGTGTTTGCGTGTGGTGTCGAGTGTGTCCTTAAAACGAATCCCACTTTGTTTTATACTCCACAGATTATCCTTAAAGAAAGAGTTTTAGAAATTAATTTTAATGGTGACCGGACGAAAGCACCAGGTATGGTGGTGAGTGAGGTCTCGTGTGCCTTTTGTTTGTTAAAAATACTTTAAGTAACATAAAAACTAATTATTATCTTTATTTAACATGTTTATTTAAATACATATATTGCTAACGTTCTTTTGCATTCGCCATGGTAAATAAAAAAAACTTTTTTATATTTGCAATCTCTCAAGGTAAGCTTTGCCGCTTTGTAATACAGAATTTGAATCCTTCGGACGACATGTAAAATGCACTGATCGTTGATGTAAGAAAAAGCACGTCATAACTATCCTCTGAACATTAAAAACATTTTATAGTCAGTTTTTTTAATTGAATAATAAGTATGTCACGTAACTGTACGTTGTTTATTTTTAAATGTCTACACACATTTCTTAAAACGATACATAAATACTGTTGCTACGGAATCAAGTCAAAAATTTGATTGTTGCCAAACAGTCGTGGCTAATTCTGAAGAAAATTATTGGACCGCTCATGAGTATCACTAAAACACAAATTAATTTTATTTTTTGGTAAAGTTGGCTATATGCAGTAGTAACTTTAGTGTTCCTAATATGGATTATTGGTTTGGAAAGTGGATGACAATGAAAGTGAGTTTTATGTGAATATTGACTATGAACCTTATAATTTACGTAATAATTATCATATCATACCTTATCATAACTTATAAAAAATATTTAAGAAACAAACAGTTTAACAAACCATTAAAATCTCTATAAAATAGAAAAATTATAAAATAATGTTGTTTAAAGTATTTTGACAGCAGTGTTTATCTTTTCAAGGGTTCGTGATATCCTATGTAATTTATAATGTAAATAAACATTAAATTTCATTAAAAAGTTCCACTGATGTAATGAATTACAAACTGCCGATCGTTCTCTCAATATTTAATTTTTTTATCTGTCAACTAGACGACTAACAGAAACTCACGCAAAATTTCAAAACACGGTAACCAAATAATGCGTCACTCAAATTGAAAACGATAAGTTAACTACGAAGGCAAATGGTAATCTTTGATCGAAACATGTAGGCTACAATTTACTAAAAAAATACTTGTAAATTTTTGGTAGTAATAGATATAAAAATATGTAAAAATTATTATAAAAAATTAAATTATTTAGATTATTTTAACATTCTATGTAATTTTATTGTAAATCATAATTTTTTTAAGTTCAAGATTTTAAGTATTATAGTTTTGGGCTACACAAAAAAATTTAAATTAACTTAATTAAATTAATTTCATTAACTGACTGAGTGAGCAAGAAATTGCTACTTCTTAACCAAACATTTAGTTGAATCACGTAGAGCATAAGAATTCATGCTAATGTAAAAAAAAAACACGTAAACGTGCATTCATGACATCCGTGTGAATTAAAGTATCAGTAAGTACATTACAGACCACCAGAGCCACTGGCTTGAGAGAACAGCTGAATAACAAGCGAAAAATTGTATTATTAAGTGTTTCTGTATCATTGAAATATTCTTTAGTATTTGACGATATTATATAACACAAATTCAAGGGTAAAACTTTTAATAAGTTTACAATGTAAACAAATTTTGCTGGGTTTGCACATTTTGTTGGTTTCCATAATATTTCTTTAAAAATTACAGTTCCTTACATTGAGAAACAAAAGAAAATAAATACTACATACAATACAATGTTGCGACTAATTTATGAATTATAATACACGACAAGTTAACTTATCGGGAAAACGCTATCTGCAGATCACCGAATACAATGCTATTATTGCACCTTGATTTTATGCATGGCAAAATATCACCTAACTTAACGTTTTTATTCTAGAAAATTAATACTGTTTTCACCTATACAAAAATGATTAATAATAAACATTTTATTGCGATAGGGTTTGGCTGATGATGTAAACAGATCGCCGTTCCCGAAACGTCACAACTGTTTCGTCGTTCGTAATTAACTTTATCGTCTTGTCTTAATTTTTCTTTACTCTCTTTGTTGTTTTGTCTACAGCTGCATGTTATTTGTCATTTTGACTTTGTTATTTTGTTATTTCGGATCGTTCTGTGTGTTATGAAACATATTTATATATTATACTTATCAGCATAGGTTTAAAACCAAGGAAAAATATTCCTGCAATGGCTTACGTAAATAATGTTTCACATAATGGTAATAATTAATGTTGCAAGTCTGAAAATGGTACTGGTATTAACATACATGTAAGTAATTTATCTTTATAAATGTTTAATCGATGTACGCAACGTTTTAAGCACTATTTATTGGTTGAAATTAAGTTTAGTGAAGATATCCGGATGGAATATATGTATTTTAACGACTCAAAATATTTTCAAATGGGAAGGAAAAAAATTTCCACTGAAAAATTCTACAAAATTCACAAAAACAATAATCGGTCCCTGTGGCTTTGGTGGTGCGTGGTAATAAAAAAAGAGAGAGAGAGAAAGTCGATCCTTTTATTTACCTTCGTTCTTGGGGGCGGGCGGTTTCCTTGTCGCCCAGTTGGTGCGGATACTCCTGCTGCCCAGCCACTGGCCGTTCATCGCGGTGATGGCGCTTTCCGCTTCCTGCAAAAACACGCAGGCCGCGTTCCGTTACTTTCGCGAAAGCACTTACTTAACCATCCGCGAAACAAAGAGAGTCATAGCACACACACCTAATTATATCGTTATTATATCGTCTTCTGGAGGCCGCCATCTTGGATTCTGACCTCACGCTATCCAAAATGGAGGCCGGTGACAAGGTTAAGGTCAATTTCATCCAAGATGGCCTCCGTGACGTCACAATCCAAGATGGCGGACCGTCTCCTCGCTCCTTGCACCGGCACCAGGCGCAGGAGGAACAAATATAGCGTATAATTACTCTGGAGTCTAACCTATGGCGCGGCTCAAAACTTATTTACATCACTTCTGTTCCCAGTGGCTTGAAGTGTGCGTTTTTCTAGTAGTAATGTTTAACCACGTGACGCTAAAATCAAACATTAACTTCCTCACCAAGCCAACCTCCGTATCAATATATATATATATATATATATATATATATATATATATATATATATATATATATATATATATAACCTTTTTACAAGGAAAATTCTTGGAGACTCAAGTTTCCAACGACATCACTTGTAAAAACTTAAAGGCAAAACTTTGTAAAATTGCAAATGGTACAAAGCTCTGCTTTGTAATTTTAGAATTGATTTTGTTGGAGAGTGAGTTTCCAAGAACTAGCCTTGTAAGAGTACAAAAAATTCTTTACAGTGTACCGCACTTGAATTTGCGCCGATTTTCGTTGTGAAGGTTTCTGGTTTATAAACTTTGGCAAAAAATGGGTGTGAAATTTACATCGTTTAATTTCATCAAAAGATTGGTCGAAATCAGTGAGATTTTCAAAATAAACTCTCATCGTATCAATAACATTTTATTGATAAAAATTTAGTTAAACATTTTGCAGTTGTTATACCTACATGGAACTGATAATTTTTTTTTTCCGTGGATTTTCAAGCAATAGTTGGAGTCATTCTTAAATGCAAACCATGGACTATTACTTCAACAATATCCGTAGTCTGGGTCGTTTTGTGGTGCTGTCTTTAATGACCCTGAAGTCGACGAGACCACAAGTAAAAAAAAAGTTACCTTTTCTCTCCGACTTGCCAGTGATGTTTGTTTAACTTCAGACCTCGGTAACAAGCAAATTCATGTGTTTTCATGTTCAAGATACACTTATAAAACAAAACTTGGACACGTAATTTAACGTACAATTATTTAAAATAATGACAAGCGTGATAAATATACGTAAATTGTGTTTACAACTACATTTATGGACGCAAAATAACACGTGGTTTCCTCACCCGCCGTTATAATTCGCTGCCGGAGCAGCTACGTCTACTATCGAATCCTTCAATTTGCAGACCGAAATAAAACGGCTTTGACAAAAGCAAAAAATAATTGTAAAAAAAATTATAAACCATGGCTTCGAACCTGATCGGAACAGAGAATTGTATTAAAATACTGCCCATCTTGTTAAATTTCACTAAACAGATATTTTCTGAAATATTTCCCTTTGTCTTTGTGAACTTTGGTTCGCGCAATCCACCACCACAGATGCTAGCAGCGCAAGTGTTACACATTTATGTTAGTTGATTTCGGTCGTATTTACGAAATAATTTTTTTTTTTTACCGAGAGCGAAGACGTTACACATCGAAAATTCTACTGAGAAAATTTTAATTAATTTTTTCTGTGACATCACTATTAAAAAAGGCGGGATAAAAATATGTAGCCTGAGTTTGACGGAGAAGACCAACGCTGGGCCCTCGCCCTAACAAACACTGCCACCGCCCCGGGGCGCACGAGACAGCGGGGCTTACAGCCCTTCTCGGTCCGCACGCAGCTTCTCGCCCTTGTGGCCGCACAAAAGGTCCCGCGCGCCGCCATCAAAGCCGCCGCCGCAACGCGCACGCCCCGTTATTAAAATCACATTCGCCGGAAGGAACGGATCGCGCACTGTGTAAATGACGCTCGGCCCCTGAGGGAGGGGAGGCGATGCTTTCACGGCGTGGTGGAGGGGGGGGGGGAGGAGGAGCTCCCTCGCTAATCCCGTCATTTGCAAAATGAACTGGTGGGGAGGATGCCCTTAAGGGAGGATACGTGTTCGGGAACTCTTCCACAGAAACGGCGGTACCCCCACCCCCTAGCTCGTGCGTCGCGGAACAACAACCACATGCACGCGTGTGTCCTGGGGTCGACCGGCCAGCATCTGTGTCTGATGATGTAGCTGCAGATGATGTGCGGTCCAAGTCCTCCACCGTCCCCCCACCCCCTTCCCCCCCTTCCCCCCCCCCCTTGCTCCTCCATACCCAGGACGGCACGGCGATCCCTTCCTCTTCGTCGTCGTCGGCCAACCCCTCTCGCCGACTGAGGCGCCTGTCGGATGTCAGGTCGGCGAGCCCCCTCCGGGGACAACGCGCGCGACTCTGTGACGAGCCCGACTCTATGGTAATTAGCGTTGGGGTCTGATGACGCAGCTGCTGCTCGGGCGAGGAAGGGGGGGAGGGGGCATAGGTCACGGTGAGGGAAGGAGCGTCGGATGTCTTGTGGACCCCCGAGGCTCACAAGCTTCAAGCGAATGTCTTTAGTCTCGGTCTCACACGCCATTTTAATTTTTTTTAATGTGACATTCTTGGTTTCGAAATACGGTATTCGGTGGGAGTAATTTTGTGAATGGAAAGGAAGACGCATGCATAGTAAATGTGAAACCATGGTGCTGCCATCTGTGGTGGATTGCGCGAACCAAAGTTCACAAAGCCGAAGGGAAACATTAGAGTATTAACTGTTTAGTGAAATTTAACAAGATAGGTAGTATTTTAATACAATTCTTTGTGAAGATCTGGTCCAAAACCAGGGTTTTGTTTTTCAGTTCCTTTTGGCTTTTGTCAAATTCTTTTAATTATATAGTTTAAAATTTCGGTCTGCAAATGGAAGGATTCGATAGTAGACGTAGCTGCTCCGGCAGCGAATTATAATGGTGGGTGCGGAAACTGCGTATCATTCGCGAAATGTAGTTGTAAACGCAATTTGCGTGTACATATTACACTTAATTTTAAATAATTCTACGTTAAATTTCGTGTTCGAGTTTGGTATTATAAGTGTTTTTGCAACTTAGGGAAATACGAATTTTCTCGTTACCGAGACTAGATTCTACACTTCTCTGGAGAGTACTGAAAGACTAACACTTTTTCAAAATATTTTGTCATTACTGTTATTTAAGTGCTTTTTCTAAAATTTCCACTTGTTATATCCCTTGTTTTTGTTACGTGTCATACATAACACACACCATACATAAAAGCATTTTTTTAAGCTATAGTTCATAGCATATTGTAACTACGATTTTAGTTCTTTGAGTACATCCCAGCTACCACTATAAAATTACGTATTTCAACCAATGCTGTGCTATTTACATGATGTTTTTTCTCACTCGTTTGATTTTCTTTTGCTATCAATTCACTACACAGGTAAAACCTAACAAATGGTGTTGTGCTGCAATTTTTTTTTTTACCACGCTTTTATCAGCTTGGCCTGTATGTATGAGTTTAAGTCCCAACATTAAAAAAAAAAATTAATCTTTGCTTTTTTTAATTTTTGATGTTTCCGATAAAAAAAGGCTGGGTTATGGTGCAAAATGTACCCGCGGGTGAAAAAGGGGGGGGGGGGATATGACCCCTAAATTTCGAAAATTTAAAAAAAGATATATTATTTTCGATTTAGTGTGTTTTTGAGGTCGGTTTATGGTGAAAAATGTGCGCAGGTTCAACTTTCTCCCCCTCGGAGGAGGTTAATGACCCTAAATTATAAATAAAAAATATGTACTTTTTTTTTGTTTGGAGTGTTCCCGATCCAATAGGTCGTGTTATGGTGTGTGGAAAAAGTGCCGGAGGAGGTGTTAAAGCCCTTAACTCTTTAACGCTCCCGTAACCCGCCTTGGAGGCTGATGTTAGGAAAACTCACGTGCTCAGTTAATGTGTAATATATAGAAAATCACTGACGAGTTTCAATCTTGTAGACATATACTTTAAAGACCGTCAAGAGCTTTGATTTTACCTAAAACTCAAAAATTTAGATCAATATTTCTTTAAATTAGTTTTTAAAACCATAAACGTTTGTTATTTCATTTCATAATAATTTTTATGGTGAAAAATGTGCACAGGCTTGCGCTTTATACCCTTTGGTTGGGGGGGGGGGGGTATAATGCCCCTAAATTTCGAATATTTCAAAAATATTTTGATTTAGAGTGTTTCCGAGGTCGAGTTATGGTGGAAAATGTGCCCGGAGTTCGATAATGGCAACATGGGTACTATATCTGAAATTATCTGGCCACTCTTTCGGCGTGATCAAGTGTATGATACGGACATAACATACATCAGTCCGTGTTGATTTCGGCACAGATGGTGTACATATATTTAAACCAATGGCCATTCAGTTTCAAGCGAAATACAACTATGGTACTGCTGAAAGACGAATATTGCCATTAATACTGAGTTGGACATCTACCGTGCATAAAATGCAAGGCTGCACTGTAGATTATGCAGTTGTTTATTTGGGATCGCGTCTATTTGCTGCCGGACAGGCTTATGTAGCTCTTAGTCGCATAAAGTCACAGGATGGTCTCCAATTAGAAAATCTTGATTGCTGTAAGATAACAAGAAAATTTCCGTGTAATGTTGACGCATTAGCAGAAATGACTAGATTACGTGAAAATTAATGACTAATTTTAAGTTCAGTGTAACAAATAAATACTTGAATCACACATATTTAGTATTTTTAATTTGTATCAATTACTCATATTAAAGGTTTTAATTTTAATTTTAATTTGAGACTTTAAATAATACAATAAACTTATAGTTAAAAAAGCCAAATAAACTAAAAATTACAAAGTAAAATTTAAATTTAAGTTTATTGTCAAACAGCCAAATTATGCACTACAACTCTGTATAACTAAAAGGGTGGGGTGCTCTCTTCTTTCATTTCCGTAATGACTATACACTAAAATTAATTATATAAAATTTAACATAAATTATATTTCAGCACCCGACTTGATGTAAGTTTTTGGACATACGCCATTGCTAAGAACTTTTTCTGTTGAAGAAAAACTAATAAATAAAATAAATAAATAAAAATAAAAATACTCAAAAAAAAAAAAAAAAACACAAAATTAAGCAAACAATTGCTGTTGTCAACAAGGATATGAACACCACAAAATATTCCGAAACAGGAATATAGTCAGCAAACAAAGAAAAAACAAAGAAAAATGTACTAAGAGAACGAAAAAATCCCCACAAATGATGACAACACAAAAATATTGAAACCCAAAATAATTCAGCACAACAGTTGAAGCGAGACAAAAAAAAAAACAAAACGAAAAAACAAACAAATACAATAGTTTTACCTAAACAGAAACAAGCGACGTTTCGGGAACTGCTATCTGCTCCCGTCCTCAGGCAGAGACGCACATGGTACGGAAACACAGGTGCGACTGAGAAGGGGCTGGAAAATGAGGGTATTTATCAGAGAAAGGGCTACATCTTGCTCAGCCAATGACAGACGAGCTGTCTCCCCATTGGCTGTGCACCATGTAGTTAAAGCGGATTGGTTATGGTGGGTTGAGTATTGGCTATTGTTTTGTGCTGCAGGGATGTTTCTCTCTTTATCAAAGGGATCCACATATTTTTTAATTCAATGCTCTGCTGGCTGAAAATATTTTTATTGCTAATAATGAAGGCTGATTCTTTGATTTTCCTTTTTATTTTATCGGATTCCTGTATGAGTGGTGTGGAGTCTTCCCAGAGAATTTTGTGGCTATTTTCCCATGTATGTTCAGCAAGTCTGGATTTTAGGGTTTCACCCTTCTTGCAGTTGTTTTTGTGTTCTTTGATTCGGGTGGATAGAGCTCTGCCAGTTTCACCTATGTACATGTGGCCACATTCACAGGGGATTTGATACACACAGTTGTGAGTTTGTAATTTTTTTGTGGCTGGTTTCACCTTGGTAACAATACTTTTAATAGTAGATTTAGAACGGAATGCTGTTTGAAGTCCATATTTATTTCCTAGGCGTCTTATTTTTTCTGAAAGCCCTTGAACATATGGAATAACTAGGGTTCCTGCAGGTTTCTCAGTTTCTGTGGATTTGAGTGTTTTGTTGGATTTCAAATGCTGTTTGATGGTGTTGACAGGGTAACCATTGGCTATGAGTTCTTTTTTTATATGATTGTGTTCAACCGCAATAGATTTCTCATCAGAACAAATAATCTCAGCTCGGTTGGTTAGTGTGTGAATTATGCCAGTTTTTGTTGTTTTGGGATGGTTGGATGCAAAATTAAGGTATTGGCCTGTGTGCGTAGGTTTCCTGTATACTTTGTTTTCCAGGCTGTTGTTTTTTCTGCTGACTAGTACATCCAGGAAAGGAATGCTACCTTTGGTTTCTTTTTCATATGTGAATTTTATTGATGGCCTCAGAGAGTTGAGGTGGTTCACAAATTCCTCCAAAGTTCCAGGTCCATGTTGCCAGACAGTGAAGGTATCATCCACATAACGGAGCCAGATTTTTGGAGGGCTATTACTTTTGCTAAGTGCTTCTTGCTCAAAGTTTTCCATAAATATATTGGCCATAAATGGTGAAAGAGAAGAGCCCATTGCCATGCCATCGGTCTGTTTGTAGAAAATATCCTTGAACTGGAAATATGTTGTGGTGACACAGAGGGTAATCATTTCCATGATGGATGGGATTGGTATTATAGTTCTGTCCTTTAGGGTTGGATCAGCTTCCAATTTCGCCTTGACAATGCTGAGTGTTTCGGCTACTGGCACATTAGTGAAGAGGCTTTGGACATCAAAACTCACCAGGGTATCATTGTTTTCTATTTTCAGTGTTTTGACTATAGAAATAAAATGATTAGAATCTTTGACAAATGTATCTGTCTGTCCTGCTAGTGGCTCAACAATTTTCAGGAGATATTTTGATAGTTTCTGGCATGGGGAATTACAACAACTGATGATCGGGCGCAGAGGCATGTCGGGTTTATGAATCTTTGGAAGACCGTAAATGTGGGGTGCTTTACTGCTGTGTGTTGTCAGTTCTGATCTAGTTTTTTCTGGGATGTGATTCTGATGTTTTTTTAGAGTTTGGTACACTTTTCTTTCAATGCTGGCTGTGGGGTCTTTTACCAGTTTTGTATATTGATCTGTGGTGATCAAATCAGTAATTTTTTGCTCATAGTCTGGTTTGTCAAGTATGACTGTAGCACGACCCTTATCGGCTGGGAGGATTACAATGGTATGGTCGGATTTCAGAGTTTTGATGGCCTTTAGTTCATCAGGCGGCAGATTCGGTTTAGGTGGACCAGCTGAAGTGATTGATGTACGCACATTCCAACGAAATTCATCTTGTTTGGCGGCAGGAAGTTTGTATATTGCACTCTCAACAGATAAAACTATGTCAAGTGCAGGAATGTGTCGTGGAGCAATGCTGAAATTGAGGCCTTTTTGTAAAACATTTTCCTCGCTATTGGACAACTTTCTTGAAGATGAATTAACGACAGTGTTGATGCTCTGTGTTGTGGGATGTGTTTTTGTATTTATCTTACTCGTCAGTTTGGCTAATTTATCTTTTTGCTTCTCTTTGCACTGTAGAGACCTCTTTTGGACCAGATTCGTGATGGACTGATAGATGCGATTGAAATCTTTAGTATTGAGGGTAGACTGAATTTCAAGCTGTAGTGCCGAAATTTCATTGTTCAAATGTGATTTTTGGCAGTGATATGCAGCAATTCTTTCACTCAGAAGCTTTTGGCTGGCTTTCCGGGTTATTTGTTGAGCCTGTTTGCTGTTGACCGGGGATTTGATTGTGAGTCCTCTAGGAATGACTCCCTTACTGCGACATTTACAGAGAAAAGTCAAGTTATACGAACATTGTGATAAATCAATTAATTTCTTTTCCAACTTCCTCAGAGAAATATGCATACCGGGTCCATACCGGGCATTGATGTTATCTTTAAAAGATTTGTGCAATGGGAGTGCATGACTTGATGTAAGTTTTTGGACATACGCCATTGCTAAGAACTTTTTCTGTTGAAGAAAACCTAATAAATAAAATAAATAAATAAAAATAAAAATACTCAAAAAAAAAAAAAAAACACAAAATTAAGCAAACAATTGCTGTTGTCAACAAGGATATGAACACCACAAAATATTCCGAAACAGGAATATGGTCAGCAAACAAAGAAAAAACAAAGAAAAATGTACTAAGAGAACGAAAAAATCCCCACAAATGATGACAACACAAAAATATTGAAACCCAAAATAATTCAGCACAACAGTTGAAGCGAGACAAAAAAAAAACAAAACGAAAAAACAAACAAATACAATAGTTTTACCTAAACAGAAACAAGCGACGTTTCGGGAACTGCTATCTGCTCCCGTCCTCAGGCAGAGACGCACATGGTACGGAAACACAGGTGCGACTGAGAAGGGGCTGGAAAATGAGGGTATTTATCAGAGAAAGGGCTACATCTTGCTCAGCCAATGACAGACGAGCTGTCTCCCCATTGGCTGTGCACCATGTAGTTAAAGCGGATTGGTTATGGTGGGTTGAGTATTGGCTATTGTTTTGTGCTGCAGGGATGTTTCTCTCTTTATCAAAGGGATCCACATATTTTTTAATTCAATGCTCTGCTGGCTGAAAATATTTTTATTGCTAATAATGAAGGCTGATTCTTTGATTTTCCTTTTTATTTTATCGGATTCCTGTATGAGTGGTGTGGAGTCTTCCCAGAGAATTTTGTGGCTATTTTCCCATGTATGTTCAGCAAGTCTGGATTTTAGGGTTTCACCCTTCTTGCAGTTGTTTTTGTGTTCTTTGATTCGGGTGGATAGAGCTCTGCCAGTTTCACCTATGTACATGTGGCCACATTCACAGGGGATTTTATACACATAGTTGTGAGTTTGTAATTTTTCTGTGGCTGGTTTCACCTTGGTAACAATACTTTTAATAGTAGATTTAGAACGGAATGCTGTTTGAAGTCCATATTTATTTCCTAGGCGTCTTATTTTTTCTGAAAGCCCTTGAACATATGGAATAACTAGGGTTCCTGCAGGTTTCTCAGTTTCTGTGGATTTGAGTGTTTTGTTGGATTTCAAATGCTGTTTGATGGTGTTGACAGGGTAACCATTGGCTATGAGTTCTTTTTTTATATGATTGTGTTCAACCGCAATAGATTTCTCATCAGAACAAATAATCTCAGCTCGGTTGGTTAGTGTGTGAATTATGCCAGTTTTTGTTGTTTTGGGATGGTTGGATGCAAAATTAAGGTATTGGCCTGTGTGCGTAGGTTTCCTGTATACTTTTGTTTCCACCATAACCAATCCGCTTTAACTACATGGTGCACAGCCAATGGGGAGACAGCTCGTCTGTCATTGGCTGAGCAAGATGTAGCCCTTTCTCTGATAAATACCCTCATTTTCCAGCCCCTTCTCAGTCGCACCTGTGTTTCCGTACCATGTGCGTCTCTGCCTGAGGACGGGAGCAGATAGCAGTTCCCGAAACGTCGCTTGTTTCTGTTTAGGTAAAACTATTGTATTTGTTTGTTTTTTCGTTTTGTTTTTTTTTTGTCTCGCTTCAACTGTTGTGCTGAATTATTTTGGGTTTCAATATTTTTGTGTTGTCATCATTTGTGGGGATTTTTTCGTTCTCTTAGTACATTTTTCTTTGTTTTTTCTTTGTTTGCTGACCATATTCCTGTTTCGGAATATTTTGTGGTGTTCATATCCTTGTTGACAACAGCAATTGTTTGCTTAATTTTGTGTTTTTTTTTTTTTTTTTTTTTTTTTGAGTATTTTTATTTGTATTTATTTATTTTATTTATTAGTTTTTCTTCAACAGAAAAAGTTCTTAGCAATGGCGTATGTCCAAAAACTTACATCAAGTCATGCACTCCCATTGCACAAATCTTTTAAAGATAACATTTCAGCACCCACTGGGCGTAGATCCCTGGTAAGGGGGGACAGGTGTGATCGGACCCCCTGGAATTAAGAAGCGCCTCGCTAAGAGGGCCTGTCTGTACTTGCAAAAGCGTGACTGTGAAACGTGTTTGATGTCAAAACTTTGTCTTATGGAAAACTTTCTGTATATTTTAAAGTTTTCATCTTATTAAATTTTTACTGACTGTATCCTTAATTTAGTGACAGAAAATCTATTACAGATTATATTGTTATTACTCATAGAAAATTTCAGGCAAATTATATCAATTAACTCACGTTTTTAGTTATACAGAGTTGTGGTGCATTATTTGGCTGTTGGACCAAAAACACAATTAACATTTTATGTTTTAATTTTTAGTTCATTCAACGATAAAAGCTGGGTCTATTACGTTTTTAATTATAAGTTTATTAAATTCGGTTTTATGACAGTATTACTCACATTAGAAAATAAATTTAATATTATCGTTGATATTTTCTGAACCTCTATAGTGCAAAATTCAGAATAAGTATTTAAAACTGTAAACGTAATCTTTAAAAAAATTCTATAATGAGATATAACGAAAAAAACATTAATATGCCTAAAAATCCACTACTTTTACACAAAAAAAAGTATGCTTAACATCCCTTTCTCCTTATCAAAAGAAGTGCTTTAAGTGACCGGTTTGGGTGTCTTTACGTGAGTTTCGAGTTAAAACACGATCAGGCGAACGTTTTTGGAAATCCCAAGTTCATATAGAGAATCACGCTGGTCACTTTGATGCAACACCAACCATTCAGGAACACATTCTTGCAGAGGTAGATGTCGTGAGGCCTTTGGCCACTTTCTGTGTTAGTGTCCAAACTTAAGATTATTACTTGGGTTCCTTGCACATAGTGTGCCTAATGGTGTTGCGTTTATGTACATATTTTATCTCGTGGGAAATGCAGATTAATAATCATTAATAAAAGTTTCAGGATTACGCTCATTTTTCAGGGCAACAGTATTGCTGCTGTACGAAGACGGTGACAAACCATACTTTTTTGTTTTTAAAGGTTTGGGCTTGTTGGCATGACAACTTGATCATCATGCATGTTTTTGCTTGCTAGTGAACGGGATATAGACCAACAATGTTCTTCTATATGCATGATATACATTGATTCATCATGGATTAACTAATTAGCTGAGGATAGCATGTGACTTCTGTTAAAATTAAAGTGCTGCTTACCATTTTTTCTTACTTTGTTTTTCGTGAATTGACATTTGGCATCCGAGATCCGATTCTAAATCTCCATTTCACTTTGAAATTACACTGTTTGTATATAATAAGTATTTAGTGTATAAAATTAACTGTTACATTAAAAACTTGTACCGTATGAATCCGTTACGATTAAAAAAAACCTTTGCGTACGGCGAAACATGTATCGCATCAATTCATCTTTGTAGTTTCGCCCCAGTTATGGACATCCGTCGTAAAAAAATTCCGCTGCGACGGGCAAAACTTTCCCATTTCCAACAACTACCGCGTGGAAATGCAACAGCTTCTACATACAGCCAATTACCGGGTGAAAGCAACCCAGAAAATGAAAGTTTCCTTTTTTTTTTTGTCTTTTTATGGCCGTTCGCGAATGTATCAATTACGCGCCAAAACTTTTCTCTCGCCGTGCACAATAGTCAATTTTACGTCTCAACACATCTGCCAACCTACCCGAGGTCCGTTTGGTAATTTCGCGAGGATATTGTCAGCCCTTGCTTCCCCCCCCCCCCATCGAGGAAAACGCGCCACGCTCCTCAGTTTGCCAGCATGAGGAGGGCGGGGGGGGGGGGGGGAAGAGTAGCCTCGTGCGGTCATCTCCCGAGCCACCGGCGAGCCCCACCCCTCCTCCAAGACCCCGCATCCGACTTCATTTTCTGTTATATTTGGAGCGGAACGAGCGAACCGGGCTGTTTACAGAGACATTAAGCCCTCCTTCTCGTCCTTTGCCGACCCCTTTTCAACCCTTCCCAGGGGAGGGGGGGGGGCACGCTTCCTGGCACGACACGGTGCTACCCCCCCGCCGCCCGCCGGACGGACTTAAATAGTCCGCCTTTATAGAAATTGGGAGGCAGCGTAAATTGCATTAAACTTCGCAATAACACTAGCGCAGACGAGGAGGGAAAGGGTGTTGGAGAATGACGGCGGAGAGAGGGAGGGGTGATGATCATATAAGCTCCCTCCCAGGCGGATGCCGGCCCCGCCGTCAGAAGTCAAGAACCGTGAAAACTGCTGATGCGGGCGAGGTTAAGGGGGAGAAGCGAGGAAGTTTGTGTGCGGCGAGAGATGGTTAGGGGGGAGGGGGGGAAAGGCTGCAAGTCGAGGGATGCGGCTAAGGAAAAGGTATGTGTGCGCGCTTTCCCTCTATCACCTCCCTCCCTTGCCATAACAGTGAAAGGAAATGAGCAGGTTCAGTTTAATTTGGCCCTTCGCACGGGGAGGCAAAATAAATAAATAAAGGCAACACGCGGTCTCCCGGAGACCCTTCTTCAGGACGACCAGTTGCCGCCCGACGCGACGCTGCAACCGCGCGGTTCCGGTGGCTCATCAGGAAATAAAACAATTTAGGGGTCGGCGATAACGCGTCCCTTCGTTGTTGGAAACACCCCTCACCACCCTTCCCAAAACACGCGCTTTTTGTGAGATGCTGCTATGCGCGCCAGCACCCAGGAGCTCTTGAAAATGTTATCAACAGACGCGAGGTCGCCACAGCCATCGACTGTACAACTAAAATACGCTTAAGAGTAACGAACATTCTAGAAGGTAAAGTTATTTCAGGGTCTCATGTCTCACCCTACTGTCGGCTGGTGAAAAAAAAAAAAACTAACTCACTCAATTCAAATGTCTGTAATTTAAGGAGTTTGAACCATGTCATGTTATGGGAGCCTAAGTGAATTTTCCGATGAGTAAATTATGAACTAGAACTGTTTGATATTTAGAATGGTGCATGGTGCCCTATTCATAAACCATTTTTGTAGAAAAACAGTATTTGATTATGGTTTTGTGTATTCTTCAAAAACACATTCCAACTAATAATTTTGCTCTATAAAAATTAAGTTCAATTCAGAACGAATTATTTTAAAAACAAATTACCACTTGCCTTTAAGAAGAGAGTGTGTTAACAATTTTGTCATTTTGTTTTCTCAGCGTTTGAAATAGATAATCAAAACTTATTTGTTTATTTATAAACTAATATATGGATTAATAAGTTGCACAATCAAATATTTATTTTGTAAAGTAATTTTCGATTTAATATTTTCTTAAAATTTTATGCTTCCAATAAATTTATTAGGTCAGTAAATATCCTTTTGTGAAAATCAAAATTTATTTTATCCATATGTCTGATAATAATAATAATAATACATCGCATATTTAAGTACCTCTCGCATTTAAATATTGCACTGGTGTGATTTATATGGCCATGGGTAATAATTCGCGTCCAAACTATATTAATTTTTATAACTTCTGAACAGTGACCCAATTCTAATTACTTTTTTACCTTGGAGGTCCTGCCGTTTCAGTGCACAGCTGTCGAAATAAACCTTTAAACATTTACTTTAAAAACATATAGCTGAGACGCCATACGATTAACGTTAGTATTTTTAATTCCCCTTGTTATTAGAGTGTGATGATTAGATTTTTCACTATCACATAAAAGGTTGGAATTTTAACTGAACCGAACATTTCTTTTTGCGTTTATTCTGTGACTAGCGACTTTCCGATAGCAATACGGTGTTTACTGTTAAAAATGTAGTGTAAAGTTAAAAACAAACTATGGCTTCAGAAACCAAACATTTACACACAAAACTCTTCCAGCCTGTTATTACAGGAACAACATTAAACTGGATTGGTGACAACATGAATATTCTGAGTACAGATGTTTCGGCTGCAGGTTCTGACGTGTGGTTATTACTTTCTTAAACACCTATTAAAAACTATTATGCAGTCATTTCTCAATGATTTTTGCGTGCAACTACACAGGAAAAAAATATATTCGTACTTTTACAAAATATACCATTTTAAAAAAGTTGCCAAGAAATTGTTTGTAATACTACAAGAAAGTTATTGTAACTATATACATATATGAAACACGTTTTTTCAATATAATTTTGAGTATTTATTACTTTCATTGGCGCAAAATGTTTTATTTAATTTAATGTTTCATTCAACTACAATTTTTTTTTCATACCATGGAAATCATAATCAAAAACTCAACAATTAAACTATATTTTTGTTTCATTATGCTTATTAATATGCGCAGTTAATACTGGGAAGGTGTTCAAGGAATTTTTACAAATAATTTTAACTGTTTGAGGTACTGGGACAACACAATGCTGGGCAAGACTGCGGACACTATGTAACGACTTTTGGCACTTCCCGCGTCAGGCGCCGGGCGGCTCTGTACGCGGTGCAGTCGTCCTGCTCCTGTGCAGGAAGTAGGTACTTCTCGCCCGCTGTTCCCACCGCCCTCTGAAAGCGCTGCAGCGCTCTCTTAAACGGTGGTCGTCCGCCACAGACATTAGCGGGCTGTTGTGGCTTCCGTCGCGCGCGCGGGGAACGGTCAGACGGCGAGAAACATTTCCCGTTCGCAGCAGTTCCGGGTGTTAAACCCCCCCCCCCCTCCCTTCTTCACCCCCTTGCGCACGCTCACGAGGTTTGTTTGAAGACACGGCGGTGGAAGGGGGGGGTGAGGAAGGGTGCGTGGGACGGGAGGTTTATGGTCGCGCCGCGGCTTTGGAACGACCCCCAGGCGCGCTGCGAAAAGGGGGTCGGAAAGCGATTTCCGAAGGGATTACCGTCCGCCGGGCGCAATAACAGGTTGATAAAGCGGCGAGCCGAAATTCCGGTGGCGACGGCGGGATGATTATTCCACCCCCTTCCCCCTTCCTCTACAAACCCCCACGCGCAAAGCGGCTCCCGCGACGCTAGCCCAGCTTTAATTGGGCCGCGCTTGGGTTCAGGAGGAGCGCGTGGCTGTGACGAGGTCGAACGTGTCTTTCGATATTCGTTTCGAAGTAGAGGACTAATTTCTTTTGTCGCACATCTGTAAGATACACTACTTATTTTTTTTTTTATCTCAAAGGTAACTTTATGAAATTTCTAGTTTGATGGCCAAAAATACTTGCATCTTTTCTGAATGAACAACAATTTCTGGTAACTTAGTTCTTATAGATAATAATTTTTAAATTATACTTCTTCAGGCGCGTTATGAACGAAATTCTAACACGATGAAAAAAAAAGTTACATACAAATAACAAATTACGTAAGTGCTTTTGAATGTTATACTTTAGTGAATTATATTGAATACTGGTCCATATAATCAAAAGCATTTTATTATTGTGAATATTAGTGATGAAAAAAAAATATAAAATCTTTCAAGGAGGCTACTTATATTTATATAAACGAGGTTATTTTCCCGTTTGTATAATTTATTTGCATTATAAATTATTGTATTTTTATTTAATAAATTATTTAATGTAATAAAATACTATAAATATTTTGATTTTCATTATTAATTAAAATTTAACTTGATTATTTTTCAAATAATAAATAATAATTTTTATACACCTGTTTATATTACCTTATATTGAATACAAAATATTTATTAATTTTTTTTTTAAATTTGATTGAATTTATACTTAGACATCTGTATTTATAATATAACTGTAAGCCTTCTAATATTTTATTTCTATTAATTATTTGCATGCAAAATTAAATTTTTTTATTATGCCAAGTAAGGAATATTTTTAACGCGCGTACATAAGTACATGCATCCATTTTTTAAATTTAATTTTTAAAGTAATACTTAAGGTATAATATCAACTTTCTTCGGCAGCACGAACATTATATTGTGTAACTCCCGGCAAAGATATGCAGATCGGTGTTGCTGAGGTCCAAGACTAAAATCATTACTTGACTATCGTGAATGTGGCCCAATTATTCCCCAATATTATTGAGTGGTACTGAACCTGAGAGCCCTAGCAGGATCACTTGGTAACTTCAGACGCAGTAAGCTGGGGATCGTGAACATTAAAAATTTTCCACACATTGCTGTTTTTCGTGAACACTGTTTGTTTTGGCAAGTACTCTGCGAGCATTTTCACTGAGCAGATGTCCGACCTTTGTTCAGTGGTGCATCGTGGTACATTGTAGTTGTGAGGAAATAGGTAGAATGGCTAGTGGGAGTTTTAGAAACAAAAATTAATTGAAATGAATATATTCTAAAGAGTACGATTATGTATCACGGAAGGCACTTAAAAACTGTTGACAAAGGTTAGATTGTTTTTTATGATTTATTAATAGCGTAGGTAACTCAAATCTCTATTACCAAAATTGTAGTTTGATTTCAAAAGATATATATATATATAAATATATATACACACTAGATAATGCCCGGCATGCGTTGCAATGCCTCAATCAATTTTTTTTTGTAATTTTTTAAACGTATACTAAGCATCTCTCTTTATCTCTCTAAATCTCTATCTCTCTATGTATATCTATATAACTCTCTCTATCTTTCTATTTATATCTCTATCTCTATATATATTTTTACATATATCTTTATATATATATTTCTTGTGTGCATGTGTATGTCACTGAACTCCTCCTAGACGGCTGGACCGATTTTGATGAAATTTTGTGTATGAGTTCACGGGGATTCGAGGATGGTTTAGATTCACAATTTGATATTTTATCTCAATTCTGAGTTCAGAAAAACTAAAAAAAACACGCTTTAAAAGCAAAAATTGCAACGCATTATTAGAAGCCATTAAGTTTTGCTATTGTAAGGAACTAAGTAGAGAGTAAGAAAAAAATAAAGATTCTGACAGTTTATAGCGTCGCCATATTTGTTTCAATTTTCAATACCCTTTTTGTATATTACAATTTAAATTGCAGAAAAAAATAATGTTTCATAGCCACACAAATAGTGAGGATGGTTTAGATTCAAAATTGGATATTTTATCTCGATTCTGAGTTAATAAAAACTAAAAAAAACACGCTTTAAAAGCAAAAATTGCAACGCATTATTAGAAGCCATTAAGTTTTGCTATTGTAAGGAACTAAGTAGAGAGTAAGAAAAAAATAAAGATCCTGACAGTTTATAGTGTCGCCATATTTGTTTAAATTTTCAATACCGTTTTTGTATATTACAATTTAAATTGCAGAAAAAAATCATGTTTCATAGCCACACAAATAGTGAGTGTGTGTCATTTCTCTATGTCCACGAGGTCTCGCCGCGTCAATTTTCTCCTTGGAGCGAACCCGTCCGCTTAATTAAATAAACAGCTTTTATCGTTGAATGATTTCATGATTTATTTAATGAAAATATGCTCTCATAAAAAAATTAGTTGGATAGACCTTCAATAGGTGTCTTTCTCTCACTCTCTCTCTCTCTCTCTGAAATGTATGTAGCTTGCTCGCGGGTCAGTAATGCAGACAATCTTTACATTCTAGCTCGAGACGGAAAAAACAGTAAATGTGGTTTACAAAGACATTTTATGAAGTGTCTTCCCGTCATTACATTTGAAAGTAGAAACATATTTACTCAAAATTTAGGTAGTAACATATTTTTATTGCAAAGACTGAAATAGAGGTGAGAAAAATTATCATTTGTGAACATAAGAAAACTACTACAACTGTATCAACTGTTATGTTATAATGTTTAAATTTCTAAATGGTGCAAGATAATACAAAATTCCATGCAGAAAAAGTCGTGGGCAGCAGATACGTATAGTTATAGGTGTGGGGATATGCATGCTGATTTTTCATATACTGCATGGATGCGAACATGTAAGAATAATCTATCTTACTATAATAAAACAGTACTTTTTCTGTCTGTCTGTTTGTACGCGATTTTGATGAAATTTTGTGTGTAAGTTCACGGGGATTCGAGGATGGTTTAGATTCACAATTGGATATTTTATCTCGATTCTGAGTTAAGAAAAACTAAAAATACATGCTTTAAAAGCAAAAAACTAAGCATTGTTGATAATTAGCCTCCATGGCAACGGGCTTTTGCATTGTTGTTGCCTTCTGCGTAACCATGGGAAAGGTTTTTGGTAACGGCAGTGGCGTGCCCAAGAGGAGGGGTATGTATAATGAGAAGATACAAAATGTCCAGCGTAGAAATACTTACCGCCATATCCATATCTCACAAAAAGTACATTTGGGCAGGACAATGTCTGTCGGGTCCGCTAGAAAGATATATAGAGAGATAGAGATATAAATAGAAAGATAGAGAGAGTTATAGAGATATACATCGAGAGATAGAGAATTATAGAGATAAAGAGAGATGCTTAGTATACGTTTAAAAAATTACAAAAAAAAATTGATTGGGGCATTGCAACGCATGCCGGGCATTATCTAGTATCTCTATATATCTTTCTAGCGGACCCGACAGACATTGTCCTGCCCAAATGTACATATGGCGGTAAGTATTTCTACGCTGGACATTTTGTATCTTCTCATTATACATACCCCTCCTCTTGGGCACGCCACTGCCGTTACCAAAAACCTTTCCCATGTTTACGCAGAAGGCAACAACAATGCAAAAGCCTGTTGCCATAGAGGCTAATTATCAACAATGCTTAGTTTTTTTGCTTTTAAAGCGTGTTTTTTTAGTTTTTTCTTAACTCAGAATCGAGATGAAATATCCAATTGTGAATCTAAACCATCCTCGAATCCCCGTGAACTCACACAAAAAATTTCATCAAAATCGGTCCAACCGTCTAGGAGGAGTTCAGTGACATACACATGCACACAATAAATATATATATAAAGATAAAGATATATATAATATCTTCCACAAATACAATTTTTGCAGCTTATTTTTTTGGTTTAATATCATATTTATAATTTTAATCAGACTGTTATTGGCCAACATAAACTCTACCTCAAATTTCATAATGCACCGCTTTACTAAAAAATAAAGTGAGTTTTTTAGGAACCTGTTTACCGACGTGTTATTTTTTTTTGTAAATTACGTACGTAGGTATTTCTAAGGAAAAAATACCTATAGTCTAAAGAAGGTTGTCAACGTAATGTATTTGTAGCTGGAAAAATTAGCAAAAATTAGGTTTGTCAGATAATTATGGCAAACAGAAAATGTTTAGTTTAATCATTTTTGCGATAAATGATTACTAAGATTAGCCGTTTCATGAAAAATGTTAATTTAATTGGAAGTGTATGTAGAATATCGTGTTTGAAGCTTGCAAACTGCGATGAATAACCGTGTTTCTGACGTCTAAAAAGGTAGCAGCGAGCTGCCAGATTGTCATATTTTCGTCTCCAACTATACGTAGAAATACATTTTGAGGGCTTTCAGTGATTAAATATAGCTTACAGTTTTTTATTCCTGCAATTAAATTTGAACTGATAGCATTTAAACATGATTTTTATCCTGCCACCACATAAACATTTATTATTTTACTGAGATATCTACAACTTTCCAAACTTAGCTTTACATAAAATTAAAATAAGTGCTACGATGGAAAATTTGTACATGGCATAATTTTCATACACCAATGAACTTTTAAAACTACTGTAGTTTCTCGTTGCATGATAAAATTAATGTTCTGCAATTTTTAAACTTATATAAAATTCGCTTTTACCACACAAATTACTTAAAATACGAGACTCATATAAACATTATTTTACTTTCGTTTGTGGCCCGTCTTAAGGACTCTTCTACCATTTCCGTTTGGAAGTATTTGATAGATACTCAAGTCATTCAACTTATAAAGCATACTTGGCTGCGTTAGTGATGTTTTTGGTCTCAACGCAAAGATTAATCCGCCAACTTTAATGCAAGGTATAGGAAGTGAAAATTTTACTGTGCGACAGGGCACTTAATACTTATACAAACAAATTGTCACTGCGTATTGCTTTAAAAAAATCAAAATTGTATCATATAGCTTCAATGTAACTTGGAAATCCATGTGCCATGGATCTTGAAGTAATCACTATTCTTATTTTTTGACATGAATTTCCAACATGACTATGAATGACTTTAATCTCGGGTTGGGTGTCAATTCGGCTGATGATTCGACACCGTTTGAAAATCGTAAACTATGAAAGCTACAGAGTTAAATTAAATATATACTAGTAGTGCAGACTTTGCTCGTAGTTGTTACGTATGACTCACCCGGTTAACATTTGCAGTGATAACATAATGAGCGTTGTGATGGTGGGGAGCACCGAATTGAAGTCAATGAGAGCTGTGACTCTGAAAGTAATAGACCATTTTGAGTGACTTAAACTTTAAGTTTCTCTTGAGTGATCACTGAGTAGTGCTAGTTGAGTGGAAAAACTATAAAATTATCAACTTTGGTTTAGGAGCCATTAGTCGCAAAATGCCTAAGTGAAAGCGGGTTATCATGGAGAAAAGAAAGAAAACAAGTGGAAATCGCCCGAGTAGAAGCAATTAAAAATGCAGAGAAGTGTCGTAGGTACCGAATGAGGCAAGAAGTAGCCAAGAGAAACGATCTCCCGAACGAGGCGCGAAATTTTGCGCTCGAGCGAGCCTCAGCCGTCTACCGCGCGAGAAGCGGCGGGGAATGCAGAAAAAACCTTTGGTAATGGGCGTGGATATGCTCTGTGATGATTCTGATGTTGATATGGAGTCCGTCGAGCCAGTGGTTGTGAACGATGGGTCGAGTTTGTCGTGGTTTGGTGTCGCAATTAATTTATTTATTTTATACACAACATTCCCGTTCAGCGCGATGTAACTTAATGAAACAAACTCCTGGCGACTGAAGTCCAAAATACAGACTACACAGAATTTTTTGTTGTTTGATATTATGTAGTTGATGGTTAAAAAAAAAAAAAAAAAACACATTTATGAGATTTAACCTTTTAGAGAAAAATGTACACAAAACAAAGGCCCTGAAGAAGACCAAGAAGGACGTGGGAAAAAAAAACAGACACTCAAAAGGTGTGTAGTAGAATGTAGACGAAACGGAGGAGGAATGTTGGATGGACAGAGGACCCAACCGCAGGCTGGAAGCAGCTGATGACGTATGTTTGGGTTCTTTATACCATAATTATAAATAATATAATTATTTAGAGAAGATTGTCCAGTTACCTTAAGTGAAAGTAGCTTAAATAAAATGTTATTAAAAAATAAATAATCTCATTATTATAAAAAAAACGGTTCAGTGGTCAAAATAGTTTGTGAGAAAAAGCAACCCCCAAAGAGAGGCTTGCACACGGTATATCGCCGTCTCCATTCCTCAGCAGGCAATGCGGCCCCAATTTCCTGAAGGACGCATGACGCGCCGCTTACCGGTGGCCAGGGCACTGAGGAGGATGTGCTGGCGAGAGCGGGCACTCGGGACGAGCGGAGAAAATTGGTCGGAGTCCCTCTGGAAGGCGGCGGGTCGCTGCCCCCGGCGCCCGCGGTAATTCCGGATAATGATGACGACGCCGAAAGGGGTTAAGGCCGCGCGTTGGTGGAGGGATGGGGGGTGGGAAGTTGAAAGTCCATCGGCACCACCAGCTCCTACCCCAGGAGGCACCACGAGTCTGTATCGGCGGGTGAACTATCTGCGGTCCTGCGTCCGGGCCGCGAACCCGCGACCATTACGGCGCCCGCACCCCCGTACATACACCCCTTCCCCCGGCGCAGTCCTGCCGGCGAGGGAGTTACGACGACGTGTTGTTCATGGCCAACACCTCCGGCGAGTAAAAAGCGAGCGGGAGGGGGTAGAACCACCCGCTACTCGGGGGGCGCTGAACCAATTTCACGGCGCGCGGAGCGAAATGGCGGTCCCCCCATCCCTCCCCCCCTTTACGGGGTTTACGATATGGATGATGGAATGACCGGGGCAAGGGAGGGAGAGGATGATGAAGCGAGGGAAAAAGGGGCTGGAAGGAGTAGGGGTTCCCATGACCCTCTTCCCTCCTTCATCAGGGGAAACCCGCCATTACCCCCGTCGACTGACCCATTTCTGCGGCGGCGCGCAGTCGCCCTCGGAGGACCATCTTCCCGGCTGCCCGGTTCCGTCGGGGGTCTGCCCCTCCCTCGGGGAGGGCTGTGCGGCTGATCACATGAGCGGTCGGCGCGCAGGAGAGAGAGAGTGGCCACCAACTAAATGCTCATCCCGCGGGGCCCCACCGAGACTGCACATGACCCCTGCAGTCTCACAACCAACAGTAATTATTTAGCTGCAATTCAGTTTGACATCCCAGGACATCATCAGTCTGTTTGAGCCTGATGACGGGAATAGATGCCAGTTCCCGAAAAGTCACAACTATTTTGTCATGGGAAACCTACCTAGTACTGTGTTCGTCGTTGTCGTCATCGTTGTTGTTATCCATAATATGTTTGTCTTCATAGTTGTTTTCGTATATTTCCTACGTCATCCAGGTTCTGTTGTATGTTTGCATGTACTGTTATTGTTGAAACTGTCTCGTCGTTTTTTGCCCGCTGTGTTCGTCTGAGCTATTATTATTATTATTGTTATTTTCATGACTAAATTCCTACTACGGAATTCTTGTGCTGTCTGATATTTAAGTTTGAATGTGTTCATCTGTGCTGTAGGCGTTGTGTTGTCCATAATACTTGTTTAGGTTCATCGTTGGGTTTATCTGTTTGACATCAACTCATTTAGACTTGTTTTTTGTGTGTTTATGTTTTCATTTTTATTTCTTATTTGGAATTTATGAGTTTTTGTTTTTCCCACGACAAAGAGTGCAAAAGAGCTGTGGAGTATGTCCAATAAAGTGTATAAAATCTAAATTCACCATTGCAGGGATCATTTAAAGAACGTATCTCAGGACATAAACGAAAGCTTTTAAACATAATCTTACGTCGAAAAAGTAGTAATAAAATGGTTGCAGCTTTATAACCGCCTAGAAAAAATTGATTGTTTTTTTACAAATGGTGATAAGTGTTTAAAAAAGTTCCACCAAACCAAATTCTGATTTAAAAATAATTTAATTACGCCCCATGATATATAATTATTCAATCTTTTATTTGCAGTTAAATATTTTTGAAGTAACTATATAATTCCCTTTAAGAAGACTATAAATTTAACTGGCAAACTATGTGTAGAGACTTAGCAGATAACAACATATTGAAAAAATATGTAGATCAGATTAATATTTTTAAATAAAAACTTTAGTTATCTTTAAAATTCGACAGTAAAGTTAATTTAATAATATTTTTTCCTAATGTGTTCTTTTATGTAATTTAAACCGCTAAAATATAAATTCGTTCTTTTTTCTATTTGTTCCTACACAAATATTAAAACGAAAAATAACATATTTTATTTTTAAATACTAGGTTTTATAAAAATACGTAATATTTTTATAGTTATAGAGTGTGCTCTATACATTACACGTGAAAATCTAAAAATATATAGTGCAAAATTAATTTACTTGGAAAGAATATTTAATTTAAGGGAAATTAAATGAGCTTAGTCAAAAAAAAGTATCTCGTCACGTTTAGTATGCTTCAAGGAAGAAAATATCTTTCTAAGTTTTTCTTTGTGCAAGTAATATTTTTTACCCTTATTTTCCTGCGTAGGTAGTCAAGAAAATGATGATCTAAAATAAAAAAATTACAATTTGTCAAATAGACTTTAAATATAATATTTTAAATCTGAAAATAATTTTGAAAAAAACGCTGAAGTTTACACTTTCATAAAAACATTGACATCCGTAAGTAGGTACTAAGTAAAAAAAAGACAATTAATTCTGTCTATGATTTAAAACCTCTAATAAGCATTATGTTTAAAAATAAAAATAAAATAGGACCATCAATAATTGCTTATAAATACTGTGCAAGCCTTTGAAGGAACGTACAGTGTTTCGGTTCACGACAAATTTGTTTTTTTCAATAAACCACCAGCGTGACCCGAAAAAAAAATAAAAGGTCGTTGACCTACACCGCTCTGTGGCTCGTCAGGTGTGCTTCCCTGCATGCGCACGACGTTGCACATTAAAAAAATTAAAGGACGGGAGGATTATTTTTAAGGCGTTACGCCCTTTTGTCGGCGCCGAGCAGGGTGGCTCAGCACGGTCGTGATAAAGCACGTCGCACATGCGCGCGGTTAACAAAATACAGAGGCGTCCGGCGAAGGGGGATGGTTGGGGGGGGGGGGGGGGCGTTGCGGGGTGGTTTTCGGAAGAGCGGAGCGCCGCTCGAGAACAGGCAGAGAGCCGCTAATCCCGTCCTCCGCCGCAACTCAACTGCGAGCTCGCGAATGTATTCACGCGTTAAAAGATGCAGGCGAAAACGAGGGGCAATCCGCATACGCGGCTAAACATTTCAATAACGCTTCATCTAGCGTAGGGTTGGCGGGAGGTCACGGATAAAATAACACATACAAGAATGCAAACTGCTGCCGATTACCGTTCCTTTTTTTTTTTTTTTCACGTAAGAAGGTGCTTTAAAATATATATCGCCCCGCCCGGATTGGAGCTTTAGTTGGTTGTTGGTAGGGCTGTTGGTCCTCTACTTCCCTACAGTCCTTTTTTTTTTTTGCATCCAGCCCTCTCGTCCTTTTTTTTTCTCCCCCCCCCCCTTTTTTTTTTGAGGCTGATAAAAGAACACCCAACATCACACGATGTACATATAAGCCCGCGCGTTCAATTTTTTTTATTTTATTTTTTACATCGTCCGCGCGTCCGACGACCTCCAGTACCTGTCTTCCTCTCCTGACCAGAGTGTGGCCCCGCCCCCTTTCCACCACCCGTCGGACGTGGACAAATGGCCTGCATTGGGGGACGGTGCGGTGCTCGCCTCGCAGAAATATTACGGAGGCCATTCCACCTTTAAAAACACCACCCACCTTCCTCCATCCCCTTTACCACCCTCTCAAGTTCACCCGAGCGCGCCTACTGCTCATAATAATCATCCGTTTCCAACCTCATTGAATATACTCGTCAACTTATGTGGTTAATCGATACACGCAACGAATGTAAACGCACATCGGCAGTAACTGCTTACACTGGGATTTATGAACCCACGTTCCCGAATATCATTTATTTATTTTATAACACGCGATTTTTTTTTCTAGCCCAGCGAGGGTTCAATCCCCGACAGAAATATTCGCCTATTTATCAACTCAAAAACACTTCGAAAGTCACTTAAATTATTTTGTTTACGTCACAGTCCAACCATATTGCTTCTCACTAATATTATAAATGTGAAAGTTTGTATGTGTTTTTGCTACCACTCAGCTCCTTAACGGCTGAACGAATTTTCATGAAATGTGGTAAATAGTTACTTTAGATCCTGGAATAGGACATAGTTATAAATCCCATTTATGCAGTTTTGCTGAAGGAATTTTTTTGTTGCCTTTAAGCGTATTCGATCGGTGTACATCCTGAAATAACACAAAATAGTTATTACAGAAAACAGTAAATACCAACCTACAGTTCCTGTGGGGTTATGTATGACAAACGTAGTCTACGATACGTTTACACTGTAGGATATAACTTATCAGGGAAGAAATTATGGTTACGGCATACGTGAGAAACATTACAATCCATTTTAAGCAGTCGGGTCACAATATAATTTTTTTTATATCTTTACGTTTGTGATATTTTGAAATGTATATAAATATATATGTATATATATATATATATATATATATATATATATATATATATATATATATATATATACAAACTAGCTGCCCGACCCGGCTTCGCACGGCTATACTAATGGAAAAAGAATTATGCCACATCTCCCATTTACAGTAATGGTAAATAATAAAAAATTCCGTGAAAATTTATTACAATGCTGTATAATGTACCGATGGTTTCCCGACTCGTGCACGCAACATAAAACTGATGTACCCGTACTTCGCTACGGCAGTCTACAGGCAGATCATTCTTGCGCCGCTCATAATACATGCCCCTCGTTGTGGGTACGCCACTGCCGCGCGATGCCTGTTGTCATGGAGACGCAGAAGGCATGAACAATGCAAAATACTGTTCTCATGCAGACAAAGTACCCACTGTTGCCTGGTTTTAACCACCTATGCTATGGGATCTAATTTTCGGAAAATGTCATCCTGCGTAACATAAGGAACATTACTGTGAAGTTTCAAGTCTGTAAAATATATATACTTGAAAAAAAAGGGCAATTTTTGATATTTAAAGTACTTGCAAAATTTCAACGGTGATGAGGACTGTACTAACAATGAAATAGCCGTTGCCATAGAGACGAATGAAGCATCAACAAAGCAACAGCCGTTGCCATGGTGATTTCCTACCAAAAACTGGAAATAAAAAAAAATTTAGGGGTGGACTACCCCTAACATTTAGGGGGATGAAAAATAGATGTTGGCCGATTCTCATAGATACCGGATAAGCACAAAAAATTTCATCAAAATCGGTCAAGCCGTTTCGGAGGAGTATGGCAACGAAAACTGTGACACGAGAATTTTATATATTAGATAACTACTGCATTAAGCTTCACACAGGTAGATATTTGAAGAGTTAAAAAAACTGTTAAATTACTTATTTAAATTATTTTTATGTTCAGACAAAATTATTTTCGTATTTGACCTTAAAATTCGTATTATTTATTTTCCATAAGGCAGTGTTTCCCTAACTTTCAATTTGATAGTCGATATGTCGTACGCTCGATCCCGATGATGTTCAATAAGAGAGTTTTATTGATAGAAAAAAATGAGTCCAAAGAAATTCTCAGTTCTGGTCCACGCCGTGGTTTTATCCAGAAAACGTAGGGATAAAATCATAACAAGACTTTCGTATTAATATGTAATTTAATCAGCAATCTCTTTAATACAACTTGCGCTTTATATAATTACAAGCATATTTACGAGTCACAAGATACGTCTTAAATTATTTTGTATTATTCAATTAAATATCGATTTTTACTTATATTCCGGCGAATATTTCTACTGTCTAAGTTTGTGTCCTAGTAATGTTCCGCTAGATATTCACAGTGACAACCGAATACCTAAATGTCCTTGCTAGACGCATTTCCACGCTGTACCTATTTATGATTTCACACAAATCAAAATCGTAACAATCACGCACATGCGCCAACAATGGTACAATGACTTCACGGGCAAAAAAAAAACAGCGTTACGAACAGGTACTGACATGATCTATCCGCTATGTGCTCAACCCTTGTTTTGACGAATTGTTGGTCTCGTAGTTGCTAGCGATTCAAATCTGACGGTGTTACAACCACACAAGAAAGTTCGACCGGCTGTCGCTGAAACGAACGAATAGACGTTTTCACGTCAAAATGTGTAATAACAAACATTAAAAATCTCATTCCGAGAAGATCACGGTGGCGGAACCACCAAGCTAACGTTCGACTCCCAAACCAAACGGGTACCGCCTACTCGACTTAAATTTCAGCCCTGCCAGCGTCCTGGAACCAAACCTTTACTGCGATATCAAGGCAACCGAGAGACCAAACACAAGAAAGGGGAGTGGGGGCGAATTCTCCGGGTGATGACACCTTATAGGATCTTAAATTCCTCTGCTTGTCAAATCCATCATCCTCCTCTTCATCTCTCTCCCTTCGAGATTGTAAAAAAAAAAAAAAAAAAAAAAAAGGAATTAATCTTTTGTGGACCGCGCGCAGCACGGATCCACGTCTACCTGTGCTCTTTTCACGCGGAGTATTTTACTGCTTTTGACTGCCGGAGGCATTGTGGTTTCATTACAGCTGCCCCCTCCCCCTCGTCGCAGGCGTTAATGGCTCCGAGGTGAGAGTGGTCACAGGGTGACGCGGGGGAAAGCGGGATTGTAGAGAGAGAGAGAGAGAGAGGTGGTTTTGTGGATTTTACGGCGCGTAAAGACACGGCTTGACAGGTGTTGGGCCGAGGCGGGACCGACGCTATTTTTTACTTCTTTTTTTTTAATGTTCGCGTTCACGTGGAGGGCTGAAGAGGGGAGGGGTGGGGAGGGGAAGGTTATTAGTCGCGCCCTTTTGTCAAACTCTGCTTCTGATGGCCGGGAGAGCAAGATGCGACACGGGAGCTTTGAAGAGCGATGGGGAACGATGGTTTGGTCGTACAACCATATATCCTCTCCCCGATAGTCGTCGCGTCAGCTTCCCGAATCAGACCCGGCTGTCTCGGATGTCGCGCGAGTATGCGCGCCTCGCCCAAAGGGTCACACGGAGGGAAAGTGAGAATGCTAAACATTGGTCGATTGAAACTATCATTTAGAAACACCTCCAGTTAAAATTCTTTAGAGTAATGAGTCTAGGGGCATGCATATTTCGCGAAAAGATTTCGAGACTAGCTGAAAGCTAACACACTGTAGCATCGTCTGTGTTTCGTGATTGGGTGAGTTTATCTGAGATACATATCGATTGTAACAACACCAATCACAGTAATTCAGTGCGAAAGCAAACGCGTCCTGAATAGCTGGATCAAATAAGGCAACGACTTCTCTCGCAGACGGATGCCAACCACAAGGAAGAAACCACAGGTGCGGGTATACCTAGTTTCAGTCTAATAAGCGTTCAGATCTTTTCGCGAAAAATGCCTGCCCCTAGTAATGACTTTCAAACATTGGCAAATGTCCTGGCCGAACGTCATTATTTTGGTTCCAGAGTATCATTTTACGATGTTTTCTCAATGATTGACACCAAATGTTGTATTCCTACACACGCGTAATATATGACTTTTCTAAAAGTTGAAAAAGGTGATTATAATTTTATATATATATATTTTTTTTGCAAGGCATTTTTCACCCTGTGTTTAATTTTCTGTATTTCCATACCTGATAAATCCATACTGCCCATTTGTCGTTTCAGTTTCGAAATATTTTTTTTTTATAAAAATATAAAACTGAAAAAAAAAATATAATGGTGATGGCAGCCGAACATTCAAACCAGGGGATGGCCACGTCTGCAAGATTATATGGAAACCAGGTGACGCAAATTTTTGTCAGCTCATTTTCCGAGCGTTTGTTAGATGATCAAAACATTGGTCTTATGTCGTAGAAACAGTTTAAAATGATTGCTTTTTTAAGGGAAGTAAATTTTTTTAACGTTGGAGATTCTCATTCATGACTTACGTACCTTCATCAGACGTGGTCAAGCATCGTTTCCGCAATGTTTTGGGTGGAACGCCATGGCGATAGCAGCAAGGTTGAAAAAAGTAACTTCAACTACAGTGCCTAAAAAAAGTTTAAGACCACCTTTAACTTTAGTTTTTTTTTGTTACTGAGAACAAAATAATTTTAGTATTTATACAATAATTGCTTAAATTGTATATATAAATGTGATTTAACTATTTGAATAAACATTTATTATTTTCGAAACAATCAACAGCTAATATTATGGCTTTTACCCGTTACATGCAATAAGAGTTGAAATTGAAAAATCATTTGGTAAAAAAAAAATTAAAAATTAAATCACACACTTGAAATATTACCTATAATCCATACGAATAATATAATTTAATACATTTAAAAATTATTTATAGTATTTATACAGATTTTGAGGGAACATTAGTAAAATATATGGAGTTAACATAAAATTGGCTAAGGGAATTAAAATTCTCATGTCATTTGCTACAACTTAAACAAAATTAAATTTTAATTGCCACTGAGGTATTACTGTATCATCTATTTAATAATCAACAGGACCTCCCTTGTTTTTGAAGCACATTCGGACACGTTTACGCATGCTCTGGACCAATTTCTTGCGCTCATGAGGCGTAATTTCGTTCCAAACCTCTGACATCTTCTCTCGAAGTTCATGGATACTCCTTGGCTTGCGAGCAGCAACCCGAAGACCTATGACATTCCCTAAATTTTCTATTGGGTTTAAATTTGGACTTTTAGCAGGCCACTCCAACATTGAAATTCCTTTTTCTTCAAACCATTCCATTGTTGCTGCAGATTTGTGACATGGAGCATTATCTTGTTGGAAAACGAAATACCCACCGTGAAGCTTTTGGGCAGATGGAATAATATTCTCCTGCATAGTTTCTATGTATTTTTGCGAATCCATTGTCCCATCAATGAATCTTAATATTCCAGTATCCTCTGATGACATGCAACCCCAGATCATGACTGAACCACCTCCTCCCTGGACAGCTGGTACAAGACAGTTAGGATTTAACTTTTCTGTGGCGGTTCTCCGAACTTTCATCTTTCGGGAACTGTAAAGCTCAAATCTCGATTCATCGCTGAATAGGTCTTTTCCCCAGTTCCTCTTCCCTTTGCACCAGTTTCTACGGTTCATCTTGTGAGTATTATTTAACAGTGTTTTTTTTAACGGAACATAGGAATACAGTCCTTTTTCCCTCAGTCGACGAGTAATTGTAATTGTTGATACTTTAATGTGTGTACTATCTTCAAAATCCCTTTTAATTGTAGGCAGCGACGACTTACGGTTAATTTTAGCCGCTTTACAGATGACTGTCTTCACGCACAGTTGTTGCTCTAGGCCGGCCACTGCGTGGTTTATCCGTCACCACACCCTCCTTTGTAAAATTTTTTATTGTTTTCGTTACACAGGTCTTACTCCCACCAAACTCTAAGGCGATCGTTCTGTGAAACTTGGCGCATTTACTCATACCAATTATTTGCCATTTCAAAGACTCTGATACAGATTTTTCCCCCATTTTAACAATAATTAACACACTCACAACCTTCACCCATAACCCATACGAACGAAAACTATTCTGGTGAAACAGGTGTTCTTAACAAAAAAGTGTCTTTGCTGTTATCTTTCGAGGAAAATATAAACTACTGAATAGCGTTCATATGGTCTCGCTAGCTCACTCGATAATATTGTTTTAAAATATATTAAGGGGCCCGCCTACTTGGGCACACATACGGTGTGCAGAGCTTCAGGAAAAACAACGCGATTTCAAAACTACTCAAGATATCCGCGTGGGGCCTATTTACGAATAGCATTCGCTGAGGACCGAAAAGTACTTTTAATTTCGGATTAAGTTTTTAAACTGTATTTTTAGAAGCGTTAAAATGCCTAAAACGCGTGTTTTCAGAGTAATTTTTAGGCATAAAACAATCAGTACAGATTCTTGAAAGCACTTGAGGGGCTTGCATAACACATTTATCTTCATTTCTCCTCCATATAATGTTACGGTCACCGCTCAAATTTCACAGTTATCCTGTGACGACGAGAAGAATGCGCGTCAGTTCAGAGACTTGCGCTTAGAGGCTATACCGCGCTGGAAGGACCAGCGAGCGTCGCGCTTATCATCCCGCCTCACTAACACACATACACCCCTGGCGAGGCGGGCCCCTTAACATGCTAATACACTTCATTATTTTATCCCTACATTTTTCAAAAAATAAAAAAAAATAATTCTTGTATAAAATATTTTTACTATGTATTTTTTCTCCTTAAAATAATCTCACACTTATCTAAATGGTAGTAAAAAATTGAATCAGAAATTAACCAAATGGTTTAATATTTACAAAATATTTTATAATTAAAAATGTAGGTTTTTTACAACTAATATCGTAAGCAAAAAAAATTGTATCTCGAAAACTAAATGTCGTATCCCAATGCTTTTTGGTTGGATCGATGTCTCAAGGTCTGTACTGTTTACAAAATATTCATGAGATTATAACTTTAAAAAAATGAAAACTAGGGTAATTTTATATGAAATAAGTATGTGGTCTTAAACTTTTGTTAGGGACTGTACGTCGCAGCATACAGTCTCCTGACAAATTCCTATCTCCATGCTTCAAACAGACGGAATCACGCAGGATAAGGTATGAAACCTGGACAAATACTCGCGTGTTTGCAGTTTTAGTATACATATCCTTGTGTGGTTCCAGTGTATTGTCTCTGCACTAGTGTGGCGAAGGTCGTGTATTCGATGCCGGTCCTTGGAACTTCTGAAATTTATTAGCATCAATTCGGTGCTTACGTGTCAACCGCGTTGATCTTGGAAGTTACATCGCTAAATCCTCTGTTCTTGATATTTTATTATTTGCAAAATATCATTTTTTATAAAGATCGCTTCAGCAGTGACCTAATGTACAACATTGCGATAAGCTTACTTCCATTTTAAACTTGCCACAACTGCGGCACACGGGTGGGGTTATTAATAAATACAAAATGTGCAAACATCAAAAATTTTAAGTAACAAAAAAATATATTTTTTTTTAAATAAAACTCAAGTATCCAACCATAATCCTGAATGTCGCACTTAACACCAACTTATAAAAAGACGAGGGTAACAGTAAGCAGTTGGAACCTCAAGTTAGCAAATAAATAGACAAACAAGCTTTCGTTTCCACATTTTACATTTATAAGTAAATTACGTATTATCCATTCCATATATAGGTATAAAAGACTGCTTTACGCTTTACAAGAAACTACCTCCAAAATAGGCCACAAAAATTTATACTACAAACCATATTAAATGTAGGGGAGGGTGTTGTACCTTGGACCATTTATCATAAAAATCGAAATTATCGAGTTATAAATAAGACATTTTCTGTTTTCTTGGACGCAATTAACTCTTCAGTGTGTTTTCGTTGTATCTTCATCGGTATAAACCCACGATCTGTGCACAATTTATTTCCAGAAACAAAACAATAAAATGTTGCATAGTGGACCATGGTACACGATGCTCGTGTACCTTGGGACAACCATCCTGTACCTTGGGCCACATTAATAAAGTAATAAGTAGCCGAGCCTATGTAATGCAATATATATGAAATATAATTAATAATCATTATTTCATATACTGTAGCAAAAAACAATACAAAAACACAAATAAAACATTTTACAAACATAGTGTACCTTAAAGGTAAAACAAATTGCATTCAAAACAAAGTATTGCTTTCATTGTTAGTTAATTCAAAGGCACACATCCATAGAAGAAATGTAAATAATGTCACAACATATACAATGAAAAAATTAGGACAAGTATCCTTTAGGTTACCTTAAACAATGGTAAAAAAAATGGTTTTAAAAATTAGTTTGTAAAGCTATTATTTATATGACTAGGCCCTACTGTTAATCAAACAATGATAGACCTACAATAAATAGCCAATTAATAGGTTATTAGGTTTTAACGTGAAACACAGTAATCACAACTGTATGTTTTCCAGTCATTGCCTTCTACCCCAGCGCACAGGAAATGAGTCCAGCGACCACATTTAATGCATATGCACCAATTTTCGCCACTACAGTCAGCCTTCTTTGAATTCCTGCAGTAAGGCATTCTTCGTCAGAACGGTTCACTGTTGCTTTATTGGTAGATTGGCTTACGTGAAGCACAGTGTCTTCATCTTCACTTACAGATGACAATGGATCCAGTAGTTTCAGCTTCTCCGCCATGTTTGGAGGTATAGATATCTTCTCAGAATGTTCGCTTTTAATGGCTGGCTTTGATTTAAGCACTTTACTTAAATAATTGGCAACTTTAAAAGAACTTCTGTGTTTTTCCTTTGAAGTTTGTTTTTTCCCTTGCTGTTTACCTTTATGTTGCTTTATAGCTTGTTTTTCTGGAGTGTCCGTAGCTATCATCGTATTTCTAGATCTTCTTCCTCTGTTTGAGATTTTCCTCCGTGCAGCCTTCAAATATGCCTGGATGTCTTCAGGGGTGACCATTTTCTTTTCTTCTCTTGTCGTGTCAGGTGTAACACAGTGAACAGGAAATATTCCCGATTTTGTAAATCCGGATAAAATGTTATTTGGTGTAAATGCTTTTGGATAAGCCACCCCCAAGGCCTCTGCTACTGTATAAATGTCAAATGTTTTCCCCTTGTTATACAGCCTGATTGTAATAGGTCTTCAATGGGCTATATACAGATATGTCCAAGGCTGAAGCTTGTGAGATGTGTGTGGGGGAAATGTTACCATTGTTGGGATGCTGCAACCCCACACACGAGTATTTCTTCGCCATTGATGGTAATCTCTTGTACCATGGACCACTGGTCCAAGGTACAAGATGCATTTGTGGCCCAAGGTACATGACGATGTATTTTTTAACACTAATGGCTGCTGACAGTTTAAAACACGACAGAAAGATAAATGCTTATCATTTTTCACTCACCAAATAACAAACTATCCACTAGTGGTACACAACACAATGTTTATACAGGTAATTTAAATAAAAAACACATTCAACGGGAAACGAAAAAAATTACTTCACACAACTTAAAACAACTTTTTACTGCAGTACGCGCGATTCTTGTGCTAGCGCATCTATACTCAACCTGACAGGTGAAATCGTCACTAAGAACGACACACTTAATCCAGACATCGCTAGGTTGCAGCACAAGCACAATAATCAAACTGGCCCAAGGTACACCATGGTCAAGGTACAACACTCTCCCCTACCTAATATAATCATCTTTCCTTATTAATCAGCTGGTGACGTAAAAAATAAAGAAATTACTTAATAAATGAACATTTATTCCTAATTTACAACTAGTACAAAACATCCATTTTTTTTAGTGAAAAAGTTAAGGACGCTTATGTAAGAAATGTCTCTAAACTGAGCTCAGCTGTTGTTTGCAGTTCGACAATTCAAATGCACCGTGCGTTGAACTTTATTTTGCCAGAGGCAAAGTTAACGAAAGTTAACATAGAATTATTTAAAAATAATGCCGAAAGCGTGATAAATATATACAAAATTTGGTTTCAACTACATTTCGGGAAGCGAATCACACGTATTCTCCGTACTCGCCGCTAGAATTCGCTGGTGGAATAGCTCTATCGACTAACAAACCATTCAATTTGCAGAACGAAATTTTGAACTGCCAATCTTGTTAAAATTCATTAAACATTTAATACTATAAATACTATATATTAATATAATACTTTAAATACTATATATTAATATAATACTATAAATTAATATATTATAATTATATTTAATAATATAATCATATATAATAATATAATCATATATAATAATATAATTATATATAATAATATAATATAAATATATATTATATAATATATATAATATAATATTAATAATACTATAAATTTTACTTTGGTGTTTGTGAAATTTGGTCCGCACCATACGCCAAAGATGGCAGCACCGTGGTTGCACATTTCAGTTTCATGCGTCTTCCTCTGCATTCACGAAATTGCTCCTACCTAACGTCGTACACCGAGAGCTAAGATCTTCGCACATCAAAAACTAGCTAGCTCCTAACAAAGTTTAGCTGAAATATACACCCTACGTATTTTATATGAGACGCGATCCTCCACGAAATTTGAGTTTATGTGACAGAATATAGCACTCAAAGTTACCATCGCTGCACGGGCCTCCATATGAGTCGTAACTCTCACGGCAATTTCCCTTACACCAAGAATATAGTTTACCAAAATACTAAATTTTCGTGTAGCAGTTTTGTGCTCGCTACCAAATTAACAAACCAGTTTTGTCATAGGAAACCTGCTGTGTTCGTCGGTGCTGTTTTTGTTGCGTTGTCCATAACACCTGTTTATTTTCATTGTTGTGTTCGCAAATTTTTTTTGCGTTGTCCAAGTTGGTTGTCTGTCTACATTTACCGTTCTTGTTGAAACTTTCTTGTCTTTGTTAGCCCACTGTGTTTGTCTGTGCTTTTATTTTTTTCATGACTAAATTCCTTCCATGGAATTCTTGTGTTGTCTGATATTTTAGGTTTAAATGTGTTCGACTGTGCTGTCGTTGTTTTGTGGTCCATAATACATGTTTTGTTTCATCGTTGGGTCCATCTATTCGACATTAGCTGATTTAAGCTTTTTCTCTGTGGGTTTATTTTATCAATTTTTTTCTCATCTTGTATTCTTGATTTTTTTTTCATGGAAAACAATGAAAAACTGCAATGACTTACTCCCAAAATATTGTATTAAAGAGAAATTCTTAGTTGCATGAATCATTTAAAGAACAGCTCTCATTGCCAATTTTTTTCCTTCTCGTTTACGTCCTAAACCATGAATTTGTTTCGAAACACTATTTTTTTTTTTTTTTTTTTTTACCAAAATTGATTCACTCTTTTGGGCCACAGTGGTGGATAGGCCAGATCACTAGCTTCCCACTTCGGCCACCGTGGTTTGATTCCTGACAGGGTGAAACCAGGATTTCCCGTGAATGGGGAAAAAAAAAAAAAATTGACACTGCCATGAGCCGGTGGTTTAATTTTCTCGTTTTGGATCCGTTTTCCCGCAAAACCGAAACTCATTCCGTCAGTGCTCCGTTCTCTACGCACTTGGTCTCCAACGACCTCCACGTCTACGAAACGTTAAACCTTAACTCATTCGTTCTTCGTTCATTTCCCTGACGGCGGACGGACGCAGTGAACGACGGCCCGGTCCAGACACCGTCCTTGAGGACTAGGGCGGGTCCGGATGGTGTCTCGGAGGTTAAGGGCCACTTCGGGTGATTGAGTGGTCCCCGCGGCGATTGGAGAGGTTCCGAACTCTGAACGTCAAGGCACGTGCAACCTCGGTCCACCACGCAGTTTGCCGCGGCAAAACTCGCGGTGTAGTGGGGGATGATAAATTAGCAGACGTCCTTTCCCTGCGTTCTTTCTTTTGTCCAGGAAACGAAGACGTAAAAAGGCACAAACCTGTGAAAAATTTTTGCACAGTGGTAGAGGTCGACTAAGCTTAACAACACACAGTAAGTTTACCTACCACTCTAGACCTTGTGCGTATCACCTAAAACGTGCAGTTAAGTCCTAGGCGACAGTGACTTACAGCAGTCCATTAAAATGCTTCCTATTTATGCAGTTTTTAACGTAGATTCTCCAAAACTCTACCAAACTTATCTTGAAACGCTAGTTTAAACATTAATGTTAAAAAATATTCTGTGTTTTAATATTAAATTTAAGATTTAAATCGATTATGTAATGAAAACATTTTTTGTTGAACTCTGGCACCCAGTTAAGAATACGATTTACACAAAACTAAAGAGCGCAATGGGAAAAGTTTCTTCATAAATGTTTTTTTCGTATTCTTTTAGCTTTGAGACAGTATATTTATAAAGAGTCTGGGAAATAAGTTGGCTCACTAGAGAGGCCCTAGCGTGACTGGATGCATCGTACTGCGGCGGGTCTAAGCTCTTACGGCCGGTGCGACATTCCAACACTCGTTATTACACTTGGTCTTACTTAAGAGTACCTATAGGTACTAGAAATATATTTAATTAATATGATATGGTAAATACTAAATTACATCTATCAAAATATATTTTAATGATTCTCTTATGTAAACGATTTTTGATAAAACATGAAAATTAACATTAAACGATTTTTGTTTGGAATTTATAAATTGAAACCTCTAAGAGACCTTTAGTTATCTATCCGTGGTTACAAAATTTGATACAAAAATTTTTTATTTAAATTTTAAAATTATTTAAAAAAGAAATATAATAATTTTTGTATTTCTTATGCAGCATTTTATTTTCGATCAGATCAATGCAAAATTGTAATTATGCCTGTATTCAAAAATATTTTAAGAAATTTAATTCTTCAAAATCAGTTTACGACTACATAAAAATAAAGTAATTGCTACATCGTTAAGTACTAAGTCAGAGCTGTATTTACATTTATAATATTATTAATTTAGTAAAATTATTATTTCCAAAAAATAAATAAAACTACCCCGATCGTCGCGTCCTATCATCTTTCCGAATTAGCTCGGCTCTCGGTGGTGTGAACATGCATACCTCGCTCAAAGGGTTGTTTGGAGGTAAAGTGAGCCAGCAAATGGAAAGCATTGGATGAGTCAAATATCATTTAGCAAACTGCAATTTGAAGTATTTGACATACAAATTTTCGCACATGGCTATGTTTAGCTATGAGTGTAGCCATGTGTGTTGTGGGCATGTGTAACCAAGTGTGTGGCCATCAGAGTAACCATGTGATTGTCCGGCCTATTTACTGTGGTGTTTTCTTCCACATGATTTATTTTCTACTTATTGATCACACTTAAATACAACTGTTACTATCACAGCACGGTTTATTTAACTGAATAGCGATCAATGTTATATCAGCGAATTATCAAAATTAGTATTAGTACGCAGGACTGTGTGCTTAAAGTTGCTTTATTAAGCACATTAATTAATTTCAAAAAGTACTTAGTTTTTTTTGCAGTCGGTTTTTGAAACAATTTTAACAGACGTCAGATGTTCGAATAACGCCATTTACAGGAGCAGAGGGAAAATTTCCTTTTTCAATAACTATTTTCTACCCTCCTCACAACTGTTTTAAATCAAGTTGTGCGGGACAGGTCAAACTTTCGCAGTTTGGGAACTTTCTGACTCACCATTATTTCACGTTCATAAGGTAAATTACACTCTCAACTTGCATGAAACAAAGTATGTATGCAAAAAGGGGAGAAAAAAGATGGAGAAAATATTAATTTTCGTCTGTTTACTTTCCACTTTGAGCAAACTGTACCCTTTCCTTTATGGATGTGGGTTTTACTGCAGGGAATATTGAGCTCCAAAAATAAATCCATTCGGACGAAAAACTGCCCAGGGCGTCCCAGATGAAATCACCCACTAGTTTACATATTTTATTTGGAATAGTAAAGGAGAAGGTGGGGGGGGGGGAAGTTATATGTATCCGAAAGCTGATGTCACACTATGTGGTTGAACCGGAGCGGTTGCCAGTAGCCTATATATTCGTGAATTCTTATGGATCATTTGTTTATATTGTTGCGACCTATAAAGTGGGGAGAAGTAGGCTCGTAAGGGATAGCCAAGTTATATTTTATTACAGTTTTATTGATTCCTGATATTTAAATTAATAACAAATAATTGTACTTAAAAATGTTTGATCTCGAATCACGGGCACTTAAAAAGGTATATCGCCAAGTCACTCAATGTCTTGCCAAGTTCCGCAGTTCGCACTCCTCACTGGAGCTAGGCTCAACAGTGGTTCACCCTTTACCTCGCGCCTTTCCACAAACACACAGTCTCGCGCCACTCAGTCGTCGCACTCTCACGATTCAGCCGAACTCCGCATCGCACCACTCTCAAGGGGGGGGGGGGGAGGGGGTCTCTCACCCTCTTCACCGATGTAGCACTTCCCTTCGCTCGCTGCAGAGGCAGTAGTGTGTGGCGCCCTTCCCGAACCGACGAAAGCAGCTGTGACGAGTCGCGTCATCCCGAGCTGACCCGACGCCCGAAGCGTCGAGAATAGCGTCGCCTGCCTACGCGACTTCACGCGGTGGCCCGCGGAAATCCCAAGGCCGCTCAGCGATAGATAACGGCACTGAGGCAGGACGATGCGCAGGGAGCCATGGAGGAAGGGGGTTAGCGACGACCTTTGTAATCCGGTAAGGCACGCGTGGCATGCCTTAACGTCAGTGGCGGCCACGTGATACGCGCATGACGCCAGCTAGCACCGAAACCGGCGCACGTCGCGGTCCTGTTTGCATTCGTAACAATATTTTTGATTTGATCAATTTCCTTAGTGCATATTTGAGAGACTTTCATTGTGAACTCTTACAAAAACGATTAAAAGACCAATCAGTAAAAAAAAAAAAAAAAAAATGTCTGTGGAAATTTTAGCCGCAAAGGCAAAACGCAGTATTATATCTACCTTTCAAATTCCTCAAATTTGTTCCACCGAGCCGATAAAATTACGTACTACGACTTCAGATAGTTTCTCATGAGCATTTAGTCCATGTAGTTGACACGCGTCTAAAACGAGTCAACTCGATGTCTTTAACCCACATACCTAATGGTTCTTGATTAGTATAATTCAGTCGCTTCTTGCGCAGACATTACGCTAAGGGGCTAGGATCTGATCAGTGACTGGAAACCATTTTTAATCAAAGTGACCGCGACCTTAAACTTTGACCTTTAATTGTACCTCGAGTATTAAGTCAATTTGATTGAATTTTGAAATTCCAACTGCATTTTTACCAAAACAAACGTAATGTAATTAATTTATTAAAAGTAGTTGGTTGGTAGCAGTCATCTTTGACCTGTCATTTATACATCCATTTTGAATTCCGAAATTTATGCTACCATCTCTGATTATTCAAAAATGAAATTTATAAAAAAAATATCATCCATTTCGGAGTAAATATCTGTAGTCATGTTTAGTCTTGAGTGTAGACATGTAGAGCCATTTGTAGCTATGTGCGTAGTCATGTTGAGCTATGTGTAGCTATGTGCGTAATCATGATGAGTCATGTGTGTAGCAGTGTGTGTAGTCGAACGTAATCATTAGGGTGGCCATGTGTGGAGCCGCGTGGAGCCAAGTGTTTATTCGAATGCACATGAGTAGCAACCAAGTGTGCATTAAATAGTCTGCACACAGAGCCAGATGCTTTAAAGTGCAGTCATGTGCTTAGAGTGGTGCTAAATGTATGTATTCAAGTGAATTATAACATATAATTTGGTACAGGGCTTTTATCTCAACTGCACAAACTGGTTGGCGTGGCACTCTGGATTGGTAAGTTCAGCGATCTCAATTTATTCCTAAGTGAAAGTTAGCCTTCCGAAACGCAACAGTGGTGCGATGGTAGCTCGCAGACAGGAACAGGAACGACCAAAATCCCAGACCAAAAATACAATCCGTGCTTTGATTAACACAATGTAAATTGTAATTATAACTTGTGAGAACTTGGCCAGAGATGAACCCAAGTTTTAAACGCCCCATGCCATGGTAGGACTTGGACTGACATCCCTGGCTAGAGTCTGAGTCCCCGACGTGCGGTGGACGCCGCTAGGGGGTCGCAGGGCGGGGCTAGCAGTCCGCGGCGGTCTTCAGGGAGAAGGGGTAGTACGTGACAGGGGAAACTGGGGGAGGGTGTAGCAAGGAGAGGGTGGTTTCCAGCCGACACAGCGGTCAATTACTTTGATTAATACGGCTCGTACCTGCCAGCCCGAGGCGGAACCGCCCAAGCGCCGAGCCGAAGCGATTAAAGGACTCCCGTTCCCTTTTCCGTTCAGGCGTCCTCTTTCCTCAGGGTCATTGCCTATCTCGGGCAGTCGACGCGAACACATAAGTTTGCTTACCTTCAGTTGGGCGCGTAGCAAATCCTTGGCTACAGAGGACCTTGACACCCCACTTCAAAACGTACATTTTAATTTTTGGTGTAAGAATATTTCAGTGGTCGACACCTTGTGTACAGATACAAAATGCATGTTTAAAATATTTTTAATACCTCACTAAAGAAACAAAAAAAAAAAATAAAGATTTGTTTGTCAAGTTTATTCATTGAGCGATAATCAACCTGGAAAACCAAATAAGTTTGGATAGTGACATTTAAAGAGACACGTGACTTAAAATAAAATGCACTGTACGTAGTATGGCAATTGAAATACCTGTAGAGTTTCGAAACATTCAAGAGGTTACGTTTTTGTAAGTGCGCCTAACGTTTGAATACATTGGTATTTAAAAGTTATCTTGCAGCCACGACAAGTTAAAACATCACAATTTAAAATAAAATCTATGTCATTTATAGCAACAGATAGCGAAAACTATAACGTCGATGGACACAAACATAAATTATACACGTATCTTCTATTTTTTAAAGCAAGTCTCTCAATTATCAAAATACAGATAGCAGTTTTACTAGAATAAAACAGCCCTAGTGGTTTATGAAAAGAATTTTACAAATTAATATATTTCGTAACACAAGCACTTAGATAAAATTTACAATGACTTATACAATTCAAAAATATTTAAAATGCTCGTATTCCTAATACTGGCTTGATATAATCCGTTGTGAATCGTCTAGAAATCTAGCTCAATATATATGATACCGTGACGTGAGAGAGATGCAGTATAAACTCAACGTGGTTTTGGGGAAACAAGTTTAAATTTTCTAAGTCAGAAATTACTGCACTAACCTGCTTCCTATCGAGTTGTAAGTCCATAGAAAACCAAAGTGTTCAGATTACTAACGGATATGTTTTGATGTTTGTATTTCATTTTATTGACCCATCCATCTCACAGTCAGTGAATACCCATCACATATCCAAGATGAAACTTTTAAAACACTAGAAATTGGCCACTGATATTTAAAGTTGGGCCGAACATAATAAAAATAATGAACTATGTGATTAGGAAAATGGGGCTTTTAGTGATCGATTATCGTAATGTATGATGCCGACATTCACTCTTAATTATCAAAAAGTATTTTTGCATGGCACTTAAATAATATTTTGTCGTATTTACTGCTGCCACAGGCTGAAAATAAGGATGCAAATATTGTAACCGATGATAAAGTATTAATTTTGCTTCATTGTATTTATGATGAAAAATTAAATATTTATGTTTCATTGGTATACCTAATTTAAAGGAAAATAATTATTGAGAGTAGTGAAAAATTTTATCAATTAAAAAATTGCAGTGATAAAATATTTTAGCTGTCTATGCACCGAATGGCTAAAGTGAAAATTTTTTGGGTATTAGCTTTGGAAAAATAAAAAATGCTGAAATTATAAAAACCTGAAGAGCCTCCAAAATTTCTGGACGTTATAAAGAAAGTGAGTTGGAGACAGGGCTCTAAGTATTTATGTGAATATCTATTTACCTTTCTTTTGACGTCTGAATTCTACCGTCACCTACATGTCTGTTAGCAAACTGGTCACTGTAGCGGTTGCACAATGTGAATGGAAAGTGGAGGAAGAAATTGATGTTTACAAGACGAAGAAAAATTTTACAACCCTAAAAATATTTACCGCCAACCAACAAGATGATCGTGTGCCACTTACAGTTAAATTTTGTAAATTATGCAGTCGGTTAAAATTCCCACCTGCTTTTATGCCTTGCCAATTTACAAAGCGACCATACTTCCGAACCCACAGACGTATTTGCAATAAATGCTTTCACAAGTCCGGTCAGACTTGCACATCAAAACGCACTGAATCCAAATGACCAACACTTATTACGTTGTCGTAGATGTTCCGTAACTCAGACTTCGAATATCCGCATGTAGAAAAGAGGGCAACATTAAGCGTGTGTGAAAGTTACACAGTTTATGCAAGGAAGAGGCAGCATGTTGGTTATTTTAACGACTTGAAATTACAAAATACCACAAGTGGGTGGATCATTACCTTAAAAAAAATATTGTTAGACGAAAAATTTCAAAGTTGGATCGAAACGAAACACCGGAAACTACCACAGCAAACAAAATGCCTCCACCGATGCAACGAAACACAATAAACCAGCTTCTTGCAGCGGAGTAGTGTCGCTTTAGCCGAACACGGCGGCCATTTTCTCCTCGCTGAAAGCCGGCACGTGATTAATGACGTCATAGAACTCGACGTCCCTCCCCTCCGTAGCGGAAAGACTGGCTCGGGCAGGCGGAACGGAGTGCAGAAAAAAAGAAAGAAACAGCAACAACAATGTTTCAAAGTTTATCGCTCAGATAAACAAGCTCCTAGCGGCGCTGCCTACCGATGGGAAAAAAACAAGTGGCCCTGAACGTCGCAATTTATAATGACTAACTGCTTATTAGTAGGGCATGTTTTACGGCATCCCGACACAGGTCCCATTCAAAATATTTATTCTAACCCTTTCTCGAAAAAAAAAAAAATCCTTCAGGAACGCCAGTAGCATAGTTTGTAATGATCTTGCCTTGTAAAAACTGTTTCTTTTTTCGAACCCAGGACAGCAACTAACACTCCCAAAATTTGTGTTTTCTATCTGTGAAATAAACTATAATTCGTTACTGAATGTCAAATAAGTGAACTGCATTGTAAATTGCCATAAAACAATGCCAATCATCGTTACTTAGTCGCTGAAAATACCAGTAAGTATCACCTATACTGGAACATCTTTACAGTTCCATAGTGAAACTAAGTGATTTTTGGTTCTTTAATCTTTATTATTTTATGCGAGTTGTTCATAAATATTATTTTGCAGTACAAGCTTTCAGGTCTTAGGAATTTTTTATTAAGGAGAGTTAAGTTTAGAAACACAGCCCTCTCATTTGCTCGTTGTGGAAAGAAATTTCAAAGTGTGAAATAGCACACGCGGGAAATCCCCAAACCAAAATCGTTTTGTGTATTGTGCATATATCTTACGTGCATTAACTACAGAGAAAAAAATTCTCGTTTAGACAAACGAATCTAGAAGTCTTTCAAGAATTTTTGATAACTATTTGTAAAAAAAAGTATTGTTTAAGCAGTGATCCTGCTAAACGAAAAAAAAAAAACATTTTTAATAACGACCATTTATATCTAAATTCAAAAATAGCTTTTTAGTTTTGGCATTGGTTTTCTGGCTAATAAATAAACGTATTATTTTTTGTAATAGTTAAGATTAATACTCTATGTTTTACTCAGAAGAAAGAGAGAGTAAACAGAAGTTATTTAAGATACAATTGGCTGTAAGTTTTAAATGTAAAAAATAAAGCGTTGTAAGAGACTAGGCTGTATTTCCCCACTGAAAACACCACAGTGCGTTTTATTACCTAATGACAACGATATTTCGTAATAAATGGGAATAATCTAGTACACTGAAAAGATAAAATTGAACGACACACTTCAGACAAAAGGTGATTGAACCGGAGACAAAATTCGGAACATTATGACACGCCTATTTTACAACATGTTTCCAATAGGTAAATTTAAGCTTGAGTAAAATCGAAAAATTAACTTACCTATTATTGGGTATGTTACATGCCAGCTTATAAGCCTTTCGTGAAAAGGAAAAAAACAAACAATTACTCATTATATTTCCTCACCGTTAACATCCCTAGAGAGCTTGGCAGAAAAATTTGACGAAGCCTATCCTTCATGTTAATGTTCAAATAATTTGTAAAAACGATCATGTGTGTGCCACTTTTTGGTTTTGTAAATTTGAGCGGCATTCTTATATTTACACTCAAGAATAACCATAAAATATGAAGAGTGCACGTCAAAAAATAATTCCGTTACAACGTTTACAATAACTGATTTAAGACGAGGTTATTGTAGTACAGTAAAAAAAGAGAGAGAACGATAAAGTAAAACTGAAACTTACGATGTACTTCTTATAAATTACATAAGGTCTAAGGACCCATAGTTCTGCGTAGCCAATCAGAGTTAAGGATAAAAATTTAAATTTTTTATTCTTTGTGCCCTATATGAGTTTAATACAAAACATTTAAATAACGATGTTGTTTTCTATAGTGAACTGGTGCGATTATTTTCTCACGGGTTCTCGGCAAATTTTCGCACATATATGCACCAAAATTGTCTCCAAGCTTTCTAAACTATTTAAAACTGTGTGACAGATTTTTTGGATTTTTTAGGCATCATTTAGGACGATAAAACAGAACTACATATTTTACTCAGAACAGGAATATTTTTCGAAGAGTTAGCCATGGCCTATCTTAAGGCATCGTCTCAGTATTCTCCTGGAAAGATTTCTGGAAGCCATGGTCAATTGAAATCATGATGGTATTGAAACCCTGTCCTCCTGAATGCAAATAGGCTACGCTGCTAGAAATAACAGTGAATTTCCGGACTTTTAAGTGAAGAATTAATGTAAAATAAACGAAGAGTTCTTCGTAATCTCAAATAAGTTTTTGTATGCTTTGTAAATGTAGTAAGATAATTATTGTTCATTCATTATCAACCCCCGTAAACTTACGAAGGTAACCGCAAATTCACGAAGATCCCTGGATAATTTGCAGCCAGCATTCTTCGTAAATTTTAAGTTTAAATTTTCAACAGTGTAGGCCGCCTCGTTATGACCAGAAAGCTTGGTTTTGACCTGCGAACCACGGTGTTCTGCGAGCATTTAACTCGGGTTATTTTTACCACCATGTTGTCCTGCGAACAACTGAGTCTGTTTCTCTAGAGTTATTCTACCAAATGTTATTTTTGGAATACCCTCGACGACCTCCAACCAATTGTAAACATTTTAACTCTCAGGTGTGCGGATATCAAGAGCCACCCTCCCTCCCCCCACCCTCCGGTGCGGCCGGCCATCAAACACTCACCCTCCGAGTCTCTCTGCCAACACCCCCCGTCCCCTCCCCTTCTTCGAAAAACAAGTCCTCGCATCCATTAGCTGTATTATCCTCCCTGGAGCCTGCAATGTTTTCAATCAGTCTCCCGCGAAAACATCTGAAACACAAACCAAGCGACGGAGGAGGGGGAGGGGGGACGCAAACACAGTTTACTAAAAGCAATGTTGTTAGAGCAAAAACTGATCGCCGTGGAAAGAGTTAAAGGCGAGGGTTGAATGGGACGCAGGAGTGGGGAAATGAAGGCAGGAGGCAAACCCGCGAGAAAAATAGGAGTGGTAATAACATCCAGTGTTGAACCCCAATGGATGGCAGTGTTTCAGGAGTGAAGAGTTTTTTTTTTTCAAATATGCTTGTTGTGCCACGTGGCGGAGAGGCGCATTAGCGTGTTTGCACTGGGAAGCGTTGCCAAACGACACCAGGATTTCATTACTATCCCCGCCATTAAAGAAACATTGCGTTTGTAACGGACGTGTGTCTGTACACAAAATGACACTCCGACACTCTGGTGGTTTGTTCGAAAAATACATCCGACAGGGGGAGTGAAGAGGCGATTAAACTTGCGTGAACAGAACCTACCTAAAAAAAAAAAAAGTAACCTCGTACTGGTTAGCAATTCAACTAATCGAATGTGGCTGGCTTGAGACCTGGCAAGTTAGGACAGTTTATTTTTCATGTTGGTTTATTTACTACGAATGATAACGTATTTACTATAAAACTATTCTGATGTCTCGTAATGTCACTAAGTGAAAATATTTAAATAAATAATCCCGTATTGGCTAAAAAGATTTAAAATTAAAAAAAAATTAAAAAATTAAATTAATATCATCAAATTTCTATAAATACACACAACTAATAAATATTATATAATAATGTTGTAAGTAGTAATTTTGATAGACGGCCATTTTACTCGGTGCATGAGAGATGTGTTGCTTTATGTGTTCGTTCAGCGATTGGGTTGGCCTATTCTTCGACTCCGATATTCCCAACTCGTAACACTATACGCATGGAAATCTAGTGGTAACTGTCTGTTAATCGTTTACGTAAAAACGACTCCAATGATATAGCTGAAATGTCTCTTTTTTTTTTTTTGGATAAAATTTTGAAAGGATGTATTCCGAAAATATAACAATATGTTAACATCAGTATGAAATTCCATTTTTAAGGTCTTAAAAAAGGGTATTTATATGTTCTTACAATAAATAAGGGTGTGTTAAAATACGACACTAATTTTATGAATAATAATTCATATAAAATTACATAGAAGCTAGTGAATCAAAATGTTGAATAATGAAACGGACAGCAAACCCGGAAACGACGGGAATTATAGCTAGTTTTATATAAATGCATAACATTTTTGTAGATAAAATTATTTATCAGATATTAAATTTTCAAATCATTAGCAACGGCATATTAGTTAGAAAAATAATCTAAGCGATTTAGAACCCATCATTGTTATGCATTAAGGTGCTAAAAACAAGGCTCTTAGTTTTTAAAAAGTCTTTTAAAAAATTCTAAGCAAATGGATTATCCAAAACATTTTTAGTAGACGCCTTCAAACGCTGTACATTTAATATGTCCCATAAACCTGAGTAAATAATAAAAATCTTTATCTTGGGCCTTGATTACCTAAAATTTGATGTAGGCATAATTTTAAACAATATTTTGCCCGCAGACCTATGACCAGTATCGTTAGAGTTTTTTTTTAAATTATAGAACCACGTGAGATTCATGTACTGAAAAAAAATTATATATATGTATATATATGTGTATGTATATGTATATGTTTGCGTGTGTGTGACAGACACATCTAACGAGCTTAACTCAGGGATATTGGAGAAGAAATGAACTGTGGCCTAAAGTAAGTCACTCTCCCAGCACTCGACTGAAGTGACATCGGAAATCTTAAATCGAGATTACTGGACCGAGTTCCGAACCCAGGTCCTCCCAAGTTGCGAGCTCGGCGCTTCACCGCTGCGCCACCTCGCTCGTCCAGGGACGAGTTCACAGTAACCTATGTTCACGCTGTGTAGTAGGCGCAGGCCCCTCGCAAGCACAGCGCTGTAACCAGTTCCCCGGACGCTTTCGAAGCGAAGTTGTAGGCGCTGCAGTCGGCCAGGCGACGAACAAATAGATCACTCGAGTCTCGCTCCCAGCAGTTCGCGGAATCAGTCTTGAACATGAGTGTTCTCAAACGTTGTTGTTCCGCAAACAGTGTCTGTAAACAGCTTCATGTGATTTTCAGTGTTCGCAAACAAAACTTTATCTGATGCTTTGGAAGTGACAGATGGTAAACGGGCACCACTGGTACTACTTCGAGGAACTTCTGAAATTTGAAACAAAGTTACATAGAACGGACTGTACTTCTAGCGCACTACGTGGCACAGGTAGGAATTTCCAGGAACTCAACCACCATGCAAAAAGATGTATCATCGTACAGACTACCAAATGTCGTGAGTCACAAGAGATTTTTTTTCTCTCTTTAAAATCAATGTTTCCCAAATACTGTGCCAAGGCAAACAAGTGCGTTGTAAAGACTTTATAGGTATACTGCATAAACGTTTGGTAACCAAAGAAAATCTATTTATACAAAAATAAGATGACATATAAATTTAAAAAAATATATATAACTTGAAAGTGGTAGAGGAGAAAGAACAGTTCGTCACCGGCAAAGAAAGTTTTAAGGCATAATTTCAAAAACCCTTATATAGTTCTTTTAACTTTTTACATCACAGTTGAGTAGAAAGATGTATAGTTCTATTATAAAATCCTTTAAATAACTCAACAGAAATAAATAACGATGCGTTAAAAGAAATTGCATAAAAATATTTGGAGTGTGCCGCCAATATCAGCATTATATGTAAAATTACCGTTATCGAAAGATCACAAGAATGAATATCACAAATACAAACATTAAGCGAAGTATTTTGAATAGCGTGACATAACACCTTAAGAGATTTCAAAGACAAGCGCTAAAACACAGTTTCCATTGACCGTATTTTACCAGGAATAGAAAACCTACACGGGAAATCATTTTTAGGTGCCAGTAGCCGTTTACTGCAAGCATCCCCCTATATAATACATTATGTTTAGCGAAGACCAATCTTAAATATTAAAAATAGAGAAGTGTTATGGCATAAACTGTTGAAACCAAGATGTCTTTCGCTTTTTATCCATACCACTTAACCAAACTCACTGACAAGAATGTGGCATGCAATTATTTTTTTTTTGTAGTTTGGAAAACAGACACGGAAGATAAGGGAACGGTTTCCCCGTGCAGACCCAATAGTTCGTGCATTCGTGTGGGTGACGGGACACGGCCGACGACAGCAGTCCCATCTCGCAGGACGCGAGGGAAGTGTATATCTGTGAGTGTATCTCTGTGTGTGTGTGTGTGTACCGCAGTCACAGCTGTCCAAAGTTGGTAGACGACGCGCGCGCACACACAACCCTCTTTCCGGCCGCCCTCCTCCTCTCACCCAAAACTCCTTCCCTGCCGTCTGGTGGTGGTTTCTTGCTACGTGTGGGGAGGGGGGTGGGGGGAAGTCGGAGCGGGCGTTTACGGCGCTCGCGGGAGCCGTTTAAATTCAACTAACGCCGCGGCGGGTAAAAAGTAATCGGAACTCCATTCTCGCTCGGTCGAACGCGAGTGCGCTGGAGTGTGGGAGGGTTGGCCGGGCGAGAGAAGGCATTCAGACGCGGACGTTGCTCGTTCCGCCCTGTCTTCTCGGGCCGTGTCTGCGAAGAAGTGGTCGCGGGGAACGACGATGTTACGGGACGCTCGCTGCGAAACTTGGGTCAGTATTAAAAAAAGAGACTTGCGAGAAAAATCTCGCTATTTGACAAGATTTAAAACATTTTTTTTTAAGTTTATCATTAACAGGGATGTATATTTGTCGCGGTAAAATCAAACTGTTTGTTATGGTTCAAGACACTTTTTTTTTACCCAACCGGTAGATAGTTGACTGATGTAAGCTTTTGGACATACGCCATTGCTAAGCACATGTATGTCTGTAGAAGAAAACTACAAAAAAAAAACACAAATGACAAAAACACATACTAAGCAAAAAATTGCTGTTGTCAGGATATAAACACCACACAATACTCCACAACAGGAATATGGTCAACATACAAAGAAAAATGGACTAACAGAACGAAAAAAACCCCACAAATAATGACAGCACAAAAATACCGAACCCAAAAAATTCGGCACAACAGTTGAAACGAGACAAAAACACAGCAAAACGAAAAGACGAAACAAACATAATAGTTTCCAAAAACAGAAAATAAACAAAAAAACCCACAAATAATAGATTATTGCAAATTATTTTGAGAGAGGCTGGTATGCATACCACTATAAAAACCTGAACTGCGTTACAACTGTACCCTGGGTAATCACGGTACGCCCCGAAAGACAAGAAACCAATGAAAACATTACAAAATTAAAAATACCCCACACACATGCAATCCGTCCGAATGGTTATATGTGGCAGCTGCCAATGGACAATAGGTCAGTAGATAGGATCGATAGAGAACTGGAACTTTCACGGATTCATTTGTTGTCATTCTTAAACACATTGTACTACACATACTCTACCCTCATGTGCGTTCCTATTGGCTGGTTTCTTTCTGCAGAAACTCTTGCTTTTTGTTGACCGGCACACAGTCGCAGAGGGGAGTGTCGAGAGAATTTGATCCAATTCGGCAAAGAAATGCAAAGGCATGCATATTTTTCAGTCTACTTTGCGATCAAAAGAATCTGCGACCATGTCTTCAGATATCGACTTAATTGTGTACAAGGGCGTAGAGTTCATCCTGGTACCAGGAAACAATGTGAATTTATCAGTTACCTATTAATCAGCTCCGACCTGCAGACGAACCTATGACTCTTGAATAGGCCAATAATAACACAGCTTTTAAATTTCAAATCTTTTGTTATTCGTTTGTATAATAACCACGCCACGTCCAACCTATTCATTTCGGTACAGATTAGTAAAATTAGTCCAGATTAGTTTTGTAGAATATCTTGACCTTAAAGAGTTTGCGATCAGTTATCAATTTAAGGGGGTAAATTGTTTGCCCCGAAAATTTGTTCGCTCATTATAATGAAAAGGTTTGTCTGTGCTAGCGATATTTTTCTTTTAATTGGCGGCCGTCTTCAAGATAAGTCATTGCCCTATTTGGCCGGGCTATTCAGGACGCGTTTGCTTCCATGCTGGATGACGATGACTGTTCTACTGACAGTAGACAATTACCTTAAATAAACCCAGCCAACCATGAAACACAGTCTTACAAAGTCTTAACACACAGATGGCCTGGAAATCGTTTCGTGAAAATCACATGACCGTAGTCATTATTAGTGTTACGCATTTTTCTGCGAAAACATTTCCGGACTAGCAGCATCGTTTTTGTTTCGTGATTGGTTTAGATTCTCTCAGACACGTGTCCAATGTCGGCCCACGAATCACAGCAATAATACAGCGCGTAAGAAAACGCGTCCTGAATGGCCTGACAAAATAAGGCGATGGCTTCTGTTGTAGACGGCCGCCAATCACAAGGAAGGCACCGCTGCCGCAGATAAAGCTTGTTTCATTCTAGTGAGCATTCAGATGTTTTTTGCAAAAAAATAATACCTGCCCTAAATCGTCATATCTACTCTAATGGCAATCCACACCATTTTGGACGGAGTGAAGTACCCTTAAAGTAGCGATAGCTGTATTTCGGAGTAATGATTCATGGTAGGCGAATCAGAAAGTGCCAATTAACTGGAATAAAATAATTTTCTTGCGAAATAAATCAATCGATGGGAAACCAAAACATTAGTTGAGCGCACCTTTGACTTTCAATTCTACCATTCATAATTAATAGAACGTGGTTTTCTTCCAGGTGAAAGAGCAGACAAGTTCTTACTGGCTGATTCAAGGGTGATATAACTGCATCATAACAATAGAAATATATATCCGTCCATTTGGCCTAGTGGCTAGCGCTTCTGCTGATGTGCTAAGGGGCGAGGGTTTGACTCCCGGCCGGGGATGGAAGCTTAATACCCTCTCCCTGTGTTCAGGACTGGTTGTTTGTAACACCCCTCTCACTCTTCATCCCGCGGAAGGCAAACACAATCCGCCTCGGCAAGCACGGGGAAATAACGGCTATCAAATATGTAGGTTCTTGAAAAAAAAAATTATCGGGGTCCAGAAAATTTGGATATTTTCCAACACTATTTCTACGTTTAAAGAAAAAAAATAACTGTCTTCCCCCTCTTTTCTATTAGAAATCGCTGTAAGAAAACGCTTGTTGATATCAGCGAAAATAACTTATCAATTTAATTGACTCACAATAAAATCATTATTACTATAAACAAATTTCATCTCATTTCTTTCGCCAAAAGGATTATCTCTAAATTATTTTTGGGTGGTCAGTTTTTTTTAGTGAAACTGTTCTGGCTCTCCATAAACAACTGTCTTTAATTATTATGTTATTTGTACGGCAAAAACGGTTTAGTTTGTGCACAAGCTATCACGATTAGAACACTTACTGAGTTACTTGCATTAGTCAAGTTTAAGAAATTCGAGGGCAAATTTGAAGTAGGACTACTTTTAACACTGAAAAATCTGTTTTAAAATCTCTATAGCCATAAAATTTAAGAAGTGAATTATTCAGCACTGCCAATAAAAACCTATTCTCTGAAATCCAAAAACGTATCTCAGATCATAATTGCTACAATATATTGTCAGAAAAAATATTTAAAAAGAACTAGATGACTATAATATTATCATTACAATTCCATATAGTTACATGCGTAAAACAAAATAAAAAAAACACATAAAAACAATCACACTCATATATCTTCTAATACTTACCGCTTTTTTGACGAAGGAAACAAAGCCATAACCTTTAGACTTGAGGGTTTGAGGATCCCGAACTACCCTGCAGTCTCTGAAAAAAAAAATAAAGAAAATAATTTTTAGAGGAGGATAATTTATTTCATTTTTCAGCACAATAAAAACAAGATGAATAGCAAAAATTAGAAATATATCTATCTGCCAACTATCCACCCACACATTAAGACGTATTTTGTTAATGTTACATTATATGAAAATTGAAAAATCCTGTTTATTTATTTCAGAATGAATAAAGATCTTGGCTGGGAAAGTAATTTTAATACAGGAAAATGAATCAATATTCTGAAACAAACAAAAAATAAAATGTGTGTCATCAAACTTTTCTCGAATTTGACAGTTTTCAGAAGTAGTACCAGTGGTATCCATTTCACTGATATCACTTGTTGTTTACCAACATTGATAATCACATTAAGTTAATTACAAATAATGATAACGGAACAATAACGGCGGAAGGAAACGTTGATTACCAGTAGCTACATTGAGAATGCCCATGGCACAAACTATAGACTACACAAAATAACCTGCTGTTTAACAGTTTCTTTTTCTGGAAACGGCTACTTGTAGTGCGTTGAGTTGTGGAGGCAATCACGAGAAACTAGAGCAACCAATTTTTCAATTAACCTCACTCACGCGAAAAATAAATGTGAATTTAAAAACCGGGAGGTGATAACTATTTTTGACCCTCGAGCTGGTGTGCAGAGCGTTCCAGCTTGAAATAGAAAAGAAAAGTAAAGCCTATACCCGGAATCCACAGAGGGGTTGCTTCTCTAGTCAATCTTGATTGCCGGAGAATTAAAACAAGTTCTAAGAGACACTTATTTCTGCATTTCACCGGAAATAATATACAGAAGCAACGAGTCTGTTCGTGAAATGCAAATATCAGACACAAATGAGATATCAACCTCGACTAAGGGGAGGCATAGAAACTGAAATGACCTCATATTGTTTACATCAGTTTTAAATCCATGACAGATTTATATCGTTTAATTTTTAAAGTTTGGCGTCGTTTCAGAAATATAAACTTTTTAATTAAATGCATGAACTTTATAGTGGCTGGCTGCTACAAAAATATTTACCCTGTGAAGCCATTAGGAATGATGTAACTGATATAATACTTTCAATATACACTATACTTTAATGTTTTAAAACAAAATACAGTGTCGAAAGCTATTTACCAATATTAAACGTTAAAAAGTGGTCAATGTTGAAAATAAACATGTCGTCATTAAGTTTACTGATTTTGCTGAAAGCCTATTAAGTTTGCAGCTGTTTAGTGAAACAAAAGCACTCAAATTACAGCTAAACATGAAACAGTTTTACAATTAATTAATATATAATCATAATATATACTATATAATTATAAGATGTTTTATAATTTTACTAGATGAGTTATTTCACATTATATATTTAAAATATATGTATGTATATATTTATATATAAAACACATATACCGAAACTGTAAGCATCTGCAATGGTTACACAAAACTTCCTCCATCTAGAAAGCTTGTTTATACGTTCCATACGCGAGACTTGCAATGGGAATCTCCGGCGAGAACCCGTCAGTGAAAGAGCCCCCCACCCCTCCCCTCTCCAAGCCACTAAATCCGGCCTGCGCTTCCGCGCCCGGGGAAAATAGTCCCCGCGGCGGCCTCCGCGCGTCACCGAAAAGACGTGAACCGTGAGGGACCGCGTTTGGAAGGGGATAGGGGTTGTGGAGGGGAGTCCTTGATGGGCGCCTGGCGTCGGTCCGGCGCGGAGCTTGGCCGGGGGCGTTGTGTTGGGGGGGGGGGGGGTGCGCGCGTAGCGGCGTCCCTTTGTGCGGTCCCTAGGAGGAGGGAGGGATGTCCAAAGGGGGTGGTTTGGGGAGTGGAGAGGCTGGGGTAATTAGAACACGGCTGGCTGGACATGAGCTGTGGGTGTCGGGTCTCGGCCAAAGAGGGAGTGGGGAGAGGGATGTGTGATGGTGGAAGGGGGAGAAGGCCCGAGGCCTCTTAGAGGGGTGGGCAGGGGAGAGGGGGCTAAGCGATAGGATATCGTCGCCCGATATTGATTGTGTCTTGGAGGTCCGTGGTCGCCCGAGCTGGCCGTGGATCATAAATCACCCCTAGGGCGGGCTGCGCGACCCGTCGCCTAGTCCCTCCACATCAAAAGAACGCTTTTGAACGTATAATATACTGCAAATACCACATCGCAGTGAACTATCGCTCACTCTACCCTGTAGAAGATAAACAGTTCATGATTACTTACGATGTTTTAAGAAACTTAACATATTTTTCACCATTTGTGAACATAAAATCTGTTGAATACGGCACACAAGGGATCTTACTGAAGTCAACAATAGGTCCCGTTTAATTTTACTGATTCACTAAATGGTTAAACTGAAAACTCATTAGTCTTGCCAAGTTGTAAACGAATATGTTTTTCTCTAGTTTGTACCATACATGGCCTCAATTTAACAATATTAAATTGTTATTAATTTCGGCGAGCGAGAGTCGAAACGCGGGCCAGAAAAATGTCCACACAGTAGAATATTCTAAACGTGAACGGTAACATAATTAGGATCCTACAACGAAGCAGCAATGCGAGGATTGGGAGAAACATTTTAAGATCTCTCGAACACCATTGAGAGCCTGCTGTACCTGAGAAAACACAAAGGCAAAGGGTTTGAATCAGGTACTTGAAAGGCCACTAGGGTAGGGTTTAGGCCTACTCGACATCCATACGAGCACTTCGTAAGGAATTCTTTTCTTGTCGAACGCACCTTGGCGATTAAGTTTGAACGATTATCACTACAGGTTGTCATTTTCCGCGGAAACAAAATGGGGTGTGGCTGTGTCATGGACACGGCCGTGTGTTGTACGTAAATACGTATACGTAACAGGTAATATTTTCTATACAAAATATTAAATACGCTATTTTATGTATGTTATAATCATGTTTGAAAACTAAGAAGTCACGTATTAGCCGACGTTATATATTTTTGATTATATAATTTTTTTTAAATTTTAACACCATATATACTTATGTAACTATTTTACGCTAACGTTATATAAATTCAATTGATAGATTTTAACAAGAGCTGACGATTGAAAATCAAACGAACGCCGTAGCTTCTCCAAAAAAAAAAATTATAGGTACTAAATGGAAATCTCGAAACGCAGCCAAATGACCTCAAAATGGCGGCGCTTTCCCCTTCACCACGCGCAATGCGTCACAGTCATCACTTAGCGTAACGAATTCTTTGATCCTTTAGCTATGTAGTAGTGTGATTAATTTTTGGATGGATATGATAGATATGTAGCTGCAACACCAAACTGTATCCCCCGATTTTGTTATCATTCGTTTTTTGAATTGCCTACCACTATGGAAGCAATTTCAAAGACGTATTCACGTCAAAATTCTGAGCTCCTTTTAGACTGCAGCAAGGTATACCCGCATCAGCGGTTTCTTCCTTGTGATTGGCGGCCGTCTGTGAATGAAGTCACTGCCCTATTTGACCGAGCTACTCAGGACGCGTTTGCTTCCGCACTGTATTACTGTGATTGGTGTTCTAGCAGTCGACACGTACCTGAGAGAAACTCACCTAATCACGAAACACAGACCATGGTACAGTGTTTTAACTTTCGGTTAGTCTAGGAATTTTTTCGCGAAATATGTATGCCCCTAATTATCACCCCTCTTGGAGGCGAGTGACGTGCCCGCTACGCCTCCCTTAGCTTACAACACTGGACCTTACAGTACAGGGGTAGCTAGTGTTTTAAATTTAACGGCCCATTACAAAATTGTTAACAATCTAACCGGTTAATATGTAGCGTGTATAATTTTTTATTAATTAAGATTTAATAAAAAGACAACTTTTTCCCAGATTTTGTGCTATTTATAGTTTTGCAATAGAACAAATATTCTAGCAAACATCGAAACATTGATCTATAAAAATTAAAAAGATAGAATGTACTAATTGAAATTTTGCAAAAAGAAAAGAAAAAACGTTGTTACATTGATTTTTTGCTGATGTGGAGGCCCATGGTTTGGTTGTCACAGCCCTAGTGCAAGATGGGTAAAGCGGTAGCGTAATAAATCGGAAGTTAAAACTTTCGAAAAAAAAAGTTCTCACGTTTTTATATTTGGTACTTAGGTCTATTTACAATAACCCAAAATTTTTCTTTTATATTTGGCAACAATAATAATAAAGTATTAATTTTTAAATATTTTCTAAATAATTTTAAATATGTGTACGATAATATTTTATGACTACACATTAACTTTGTAATGTGTTTTTATTTTTGTTGAATTAATAATTTTCAGTGAAAGTCTAATTGATTAATTTATTTATAATTTTTGTCAGTGTATGACCACCAACCTGCACTATAATTTAAAACGAACCAAACAGGTGTTAGAGATGTATCTCCAAATAACCCCACTTGTGCGTTAAGTTTCTGTTTTTATTTATTTGTTGTTAAAAGTAATTTTTAAATTTAAACACGATGTTAGTGTGATACCTACATTAGTGGATACTGCTCGTGTAAAAAAAATTTTTGCAACAGGAAAAATTTCAACATAATTAAAAGGATCGTGTATGTGTGTATATACCTGCATAATATACACAAACGCCGATTTACCCCATTTTACCATGTTTTGACTCCCCATCGCGTTTTGGCAGCATTAACCACTCTCGTAATCATGTCTGTCATCATGGCACACCACATTAGGCCATCATAAAACACTCCATGGTATGCAACACTACTTGGATTTCCTCAGTTGACAGGAGGCGTGTCGTCAGCGAACGAAAGGGGCTTTCGGGATGTTTGTTTTTCACCGAACACCCATTGGATAGTGTCGCGCAACATATTTCCCCTGCCAATACTGAATGTGGGTCGTTCTTCGAAACGTCCCCATCCAACTGACAGTCAAACACGATTCATCGCCCTTGTAAATTGCTCACGTCGGCAATAAAGATACCGCAGATACCACTGGCATCGCAGATAACGACGTAGGCTTCAGTGATGATAACCGATGAATGCAAACACGATAGCTGAAATATTTGCCACGAGATAGATTAAAGTTTTTATTCACCATTACTGGATTTTATAAACCTCGATAACTTAGTAATATTTATAAACCTAAAATATTGTAATGACGTTACCCTGAATTACATAATTCTTTAATTTCCTTCACCGTAAACCGGTTTAGACTTTCAACTAATCGCCTTACTGATGTGAAAACTACGAGTCAGTGTTTTGGAAATATAAGTTCTTTCAAAGATATGTGCCACTATTTACATTGTTAATATTTATTTTGTTACATAAATAATAATGAAGCTCCTAAGAGGGATGTGGGTATGATTACAACCACTAGATTGCAGCATGACAAATTTTATGGTTATTGTGTGGATACGCAAGATCTAGAACCCAATTTAATCTTAGAGGTCCAATCACTAAAATTAGGAACCCCTAAATTGAAGTTTGTAAATAAAGCAAACATAAAGTGTTTAAAGTGGCACCGTTACCGTGTCTGATGTACGATGTTGTTAGCATACTTTTTTTAAGGGGGATGGGGTATTTTTGCAAGCTTTTATAAATTGCAAATCTCTCTCGCTTTTATTATAAAGAAAAAAAGCTTTTTCTAAAAAACATGTTATCACAGGAGCTTTTTTACTATGCGGTTTTTTTGGTAATGCTTTGAAAATACTCTCAAACATTCCACTGTTTTATGCATTTCCTATAGATGGTCATCGGTGACTGTAATCACTAACCCTGAAACCACAGGCTAAGGAAACCTAGCTACCTGTTTCATCAGAACTTTATCATACGGTTTAGTTTCATCAGTCCCATATCGTTAATCAAGAGCTTTACTCATCTTGTGGCTGGAAACGTAAAGGTAAAAAAAACAACTCGTATAGTTAGTTTTTCCTCCAGAACTATCACATTAACGTGTTAGAGCTGATGTTCACCTCTTACGCATGGCAGCAAAGCTGATGACAGCTGCGCTAACAAAAGAGTCCAGGGAGGTTACAAAATTTTATTCCTCTTCCCCCCCCCCCCCCAACATTGTGTGGGGCGGGACGGCTTGTCTTGTTGGTTCAGCTGTGTATTGGAAGTGAATAATTCACTTGAAATCGATCACAACTTCCTACCGCGTGGATCAAAATGAGTGAACGTACCACCACCACCAACTTTAAAAGCACGGATGCAACAATCCTTGTTTTTCTTAGCTCCTTCGTTAGTTGAACACAACACTATGAAGTGAAGCGAACAATATTGATTATGCGGAACAGGAGTGCGCATTATGTTTTGCATCGCGTATAAAAAATGGTATTAACTTATGATCATTAAACTTTTCCATCGAAATTGCAGAAAAAGTAATTATCAGGAACACCAGAAATGTATTAAAGTAATGGTTCTGAGCTCATACAACTATAAAGCTGGTAAAAAAATTACTCTAAAGTAGTATAGGTTAGTATGTTCTGGCACAGGCTTCCAGGCTGTGGTGCTGTGTGTCCTTTCCGCCATCTTGGATTGTGACGTCACGGCGGCCATCTTGGAGGAGTGTAACGGGACACAGCGTAACGGGACAAGTTTGACCTTGACCTTTGACCTTGACCCCGGCGGCCATTTTGGACCCGCCATCTTGGATCCGCCATTTTGGATGACGTCATTTTGTTTTCTCGAACTTTCCGCCATTTTGTTTTCCGCCATTTTGAATTATGACGTCACCCTTGCAATTTCCGTTACGGCCGCCATCTTTAACTTTTTTATTTACTATCCGATTTTAATGAAAATTTTTTTAAAATTTATAAAAAAATTAAATTAATAAAATTTTAATAAAAAATATTTAAAAAAGGTACTTTTAGACACGTAGTTCGGAGTCCTTGGTTCGAACCCGACGAGGTCAAAAAAATTAAAAATGGCGACAGGCTCCTTCCGCAATGGTGGCTGCAGGCAGACTGACTGGCCCCCACCACTTTTTTCAAAGCATATATATCGACAGTGAGCATGACGTCATGTCCGCCATCTTGTCTTCGATGTTGGAAACCATCATCATTGTATCGGCGGCGAGAGTGCGCTGGCGCCTAGTTATTTTGATTCTTACCCGCTAGAGTGCAGTAATCATTTATTACTGTGACACCCGCCATCTTGAAATTTGGCCGCCATCTTGAAAATCCGTAATTTTAATGTTAGAGATTCGGGGAAAAGTTCAAAATCCATTAAATAAATTTGTAATCTATATACTGATTGATTAGATCGACTAAGGTCCTTGGTTTGATCCCTGGCCGATACAAAACAACTTTAATTTAAAAAATACCACAAAAGTGTTAGGTTTGAGAAAATAAAAACACCACAAGTTCTTTTAAAAAAAAACTTTTATTACATAAATTCAATACACTACTACAAGTACAAAAAATAATACACAGACATAGAACTAAAGCCTTGTGGATTTCTCGATGTCTGCATCTGCCACCCACGAATTAAAGCGAGGTGGAAAGCCCCACCACTTGACGTAGGACAGTCCGTTTCTTCGTTTTATAATCTTCTCCACCAAGTACATATCAGGATACAACGTAGGCTGAATCTCTTCGGCATAGAAGCCGCCACGGATAGGTTTGTGGTCCAAATCTTCGAGGTAGTAGGTCCTAGGCTCTGATTCACGAACATGTGTCACACGAAAAAGTTCGGGACTCCAGTTCGCAGTGAAACCTTTCTCGAAGATACCTTTCTGCTTGGAGATTCGCACAATGTCGCCGACGTTAGCTTTACGCTTTCGTGGATCTTTCTTCTTCGTGTTGGGAAAAACTGTTTGAAGCAGGCGATTATTCTTTACGTCCTTTGGCTTCATTTTCGTGGTAGAATGCACAGTGGAATTATACTCCCTTATTAGTTTCGGCAAGATGTCAAGCCACTTGTAATTTCCGTTAGCCGTGAACTGCCGCCACATCTTGGAACGCAAAGTTCTGTTAAACCTTTCGACAACGGAGGCTTTGACGTTACTAAATGTAGAGTAGTGTTTGATGCCATACTTCTTCATCAAAGCCTTGAAGGTCGCATTGTAGAATTCTTTCCCGAGGTCCGTTTGCAGGTGCGACGGTACACGTCCATCACGCAAAATATTGTTCATGGCCTTGGCTACGTCAGTTGCAGTCTTTGATTTGACAGGTCTAGCCCAAGCGAACTTGCTATAAACATCGATGACTGTCAACATGTACTTGAAACCTTTATTCAATCGGGAATACGGTATCATCTCAACAAGGTCCGCCTGGAATAAATCATAAATTCCACGAACTATGACTTTGCGACGAAGGTATTTCCGTCTAGCAGGAGCATGAAGTTCGCGAGCGATTCCGGTTCGACTCATTGTATGTAGCCGGCTTCCTTCAGTTCTTCAAGTATGGAGACTATTTCGTTGATGTGCGAATAGTTTCCTACACTAAGCGATGCATGTAGAATTCTAAGGCGATCAACTAATTCATTAGGGTCGTCCCAATATACATAGTCAAATGTCTGACCACTTTCTAGATTTTTTAAACCTTCGCCATGTATTGTTAGTTCACTGAAGAGATTAGCGAGAATGTCGATTTTTTCATGATCTACGTCTTTATATACACCACTATCTGGATCGTTATCGCGAAAATGTGCATTGGTTAGCTCTAGCAGTTTTTTGTACTCTTGTAAGTCGTTGTGAGAATATCCTTTAGGCTCCCTGCGAAACAGCAATTCGTACAGACCCGGAGTCCCGCGCGTTTTGAACTCTGCTACGCGCACGATATTTCCTGGTAGAAAGTCTATTTCTTTAGCACCGAGGAACCATTTATTATGTTTTCTGTACACTCCGTAGGTCGTGTCATTATTCCGGCTCGTAAACGATATCAGGTATGGTCGGACCATTGCATTAACTTGATGTCCCTTTTTCGGTATTTTTTTCTTGTGCATGGACTTTGTACTTGTTAAGTCCTCTTCTTCTCGATCTGGTTCATACTTTCTCTTCTTTACAGTCGGCATTTCATCTTCAACTTCTGTCTTCACAATGAAGGCTGGTTCTTCCTTGTTTTTAAGTTCGTCGAGGCGACTAGTGATTGGTTTAAATATCTCCTCATTTTCCATCTCACGTGCAAGTCTGGTTCGTCTAGCAAGTAAATATTTTTCGCGAACAGACTGTATAGCTCGATGAAGGTCACTGGCCAGGTCCGACATTGTACTGGCTGAAAACTTATTGCAAGACCTCCTTTTATACTTTTCTATTCGTTCGCAGAAACTTCTTTCTTGTGTTTGGCCAAATCTGAATTTGTTGACGATTGAGATAGTGATGCTTTCAGACTACTTTGAAAAGTCCTCAGATCGTCCCGTCTTTGTGCATTCGATACTTCGATCATGTCGCGAATGCGAGAATCCGAAGCTTCCACGCGCTGGTCTATGGCTACGAGGTACTCAAGAAATTCCTTTTTCACCCCGTCTACTTTTTGAGCCAGTAGCGAAATGTATTTGCGGATAACGTCGTCATGAGACTTGAGAGCAGTACCTAAGTCTCGACTGCTACGACCGAATTTCGAAATGCTATGACTCATGTTTGGTGATAAACTGATCGAAACCTCGTCTGTACCTGCCCTTATATAGAGGCCAGTCTTTGACTATAACTAGGAATCCGTGTTCTTCTTTCCAACACAAGGAGCACATGTCTTTGAATTCCTGGAATGTCATGTCGGTGTTTACGTGATCATCATAAGCGTGGCGTAAATTAAGTTCGTCCATGCGAAACAAAACTATGACATTTGCGTTGTCTCGTAGGAGATGTTTTGGAATACGACTGTACGTCTGACACAGGTAAACGCAGTCTACCTTGGCGTGTCTGCCCATGGAAAAGTACTCTTGTATTATGCCTTGTTTCTCGCACATTACATCGTCGAAAACAAACACGGAATTGGCTTTTGCTTCGCTTGGAGGTACAACATCGGTATTATCGCTAAACGGAAAATACTCCAGACCATCCACAGATCGTAGAACAGTTGCTAGGCGCTGGTACTTTGGCTGTTGCAACGACTTGGAATACAAGTAAACGTTCTCGAACCGAAGACCATTTGGTTCCTCCAGTAAACTCAGTAAAACACACGTTTTACCGCAGTTGGACGGACCCGCCATTATGCAACGTACGGCAGAAGGCAACAGTAAGCCATGTCGTGATTCACGCGCACTAAATACATCGTCTTGCGTAATGCGCACGGGCAAACACACGTCTTGCTTGACGACCTGCATTGTACTAAAGTAATTGTATAAAATCAAACACATTTATACTTTCTGGTCAGTTGTGCGTAATGACTCGAAGAGGTAAGAACAAAAAACACATCGGCGCAGGACTCGTGAACTCTCTGATAAACAATCTACCATTCGAGCTACACATTCCCGGCTACAGATTTTGCGGCCCCGGCACGAAACTAGCGAAAAGGTTAGCTCGCGGTGACGTGGGCATTAATTCTCTCGACGAAAAGTGCAAGCAGCACGATATCGCATATTCATTAAGCAAGGATCTGGAATCCAGGCACCGGGCCGACGAGATATTGGCACAGGAAGCCGAAGATATAAGTAAATCGTCGAACGCGGGACTAGGAGAGAAAATCGCAGCGTGGGGCGTATCTAAGATCATGAAGGCAAAGACGAAATTAGGACTGGGTGCTCGTCGAACCAGCTACATCAAGTCAAAGACTAACTCACGCAAGACCAAGAAGCGCAAGATCGGTGCAGGCGTGCAAAAAGCCAAGCAAAAACTACAGACTCTCGACAAGAAGATTATAGGAGGATTTCTTCCTTTGCTTTTGCCTGCATTGGGTGCTCTCGGAGGCCTTATCGGTGCAACGAGCGGTATAGTGCGGGCAGTCAACACTTCGAAGAATGAGCGCAAGCAGTTAAAAGAAGCACAGCGACACAATGCCAGCATGGAAGCCATTGCCATCGGTAAAAAAAACGGCGCAGGACTGTACTTGCATCCTCACAAGACAGGACGAGGCATGAGAAAGAAACGTGTAAAGAGAAAATCCTAAGTTCCCTACCGAAACGACCGCTCACCAACGTAGATTTAATAAAGTACGCACGCAAACTGAAAATACCAAATTTCCGCGGCGTGTTTATGCGAGACACTTTGCCCAGCAAGCCAAAGACACGTGAGTGTGCCATAATTAATTTAGACACGTCGGCGGGTCGCGGCACGCACTGGGTGGCGTACATAAAGTCTGGAAAAAAAGCAACTTACTACGACAGTTTTGGAAATTTACGCCCTCCGCCCGAACTGCGACAGTACCTGGGCCGATCCACTACGTTGTTTTACAATTACGAAACGGAACAGAAGCCTAATCAAACAAACTGCGGACACTTGTGTCTTCGCTTTTTAACAAACAAAAATTAGCTGACAAATAAAAATTGCTACTTAAAGGTTGTGCAGTGATGTTAATTTATTAGTCATGTCGATAACACTTACCCTGACAGGTCACGCATCTGAGCTGCGGGCGGTCCATTTCCCGCCTCTGGATTTAGACGGAGAATGGTGTATCGGACTCGTAGATTTTCAAACGTTTAATGCCATACCTAATATCGACGAAGAAAATTGCAAGATCTGCTTCCTGAAAAGTGATGGGACCGCTCATGAAATACGGTTACCTGTTGGCTCTTACGAAATTGACGACATTGCAAATTACATCAGGGATATGTTACCACAGGATGTAGACTTTCAACTGCGTGGAAATCCAAACACTCAAAAAAGCATTCTAACATGCAGTGAAAATGTCGACTTTACGAAACCTGGCACCATAGGTACGATGCTCGGATTCGAATCAAAGGTTTATGATACGGGAAGAACGTACGAATCTACACGCGCAGTAAACATTTTGCCTGTGAATGTCATAAGAATAAACTGTAATTTGGCAAGTGGAACGTATCTCAACGGAAGACTAAGCAACATGCTGCACGAGTTTTCGCCGATGGTCCCGCCAGGATATAAACTGGTCGAAGTACCGCAAAGTATCATTTACGTTCCAGTCGTCGTGAAGTGCGCACACGAAGTCGTCGTCCGAATCGTTGACCAGCGAGGACGATTGGTGAATTTTCAAGACGAAGAAATTACATTACGTCTGCACTTGAAGCAATGGGCATAAAGTTCGTAACACCGAACAGTTATAAAAGAAATCGTATTGGCGTGAACAAGAACAGTTCTCTACCAGACATCGGTGCATTAACACCTGACAACATAAAATATCTTCTCAGTATTGGACAAGTGCCGAATAAATATGGAAGACGAAATCCTCAATGTGGAAGATCCGGTCATTTTTGATGACAGCATTACGAAAATGGAATTGCACGAGTACCAGCCTTTCCTGCTCGGACCGTACGCACTTCCATCGGAAGTACGCATTGCAGTACAGCACCAAGATATTTGTACTTTACCTTCGCAGTCATTTCTACGTATAAGAGGCACGCTTACAAAAGCGGATGGTACGCATCCGACAACGACGTCAATATCCTGCAATGGTATTCTTCACCTAATCGAACGCATTACTTATGTACTCAATGGTGTCGAGGTAGACCAGACGAGAGATGTAGGCATAACATCTGCTATGAAAAATTACCTTTCGCTCACGCCAAATGAACTGTCTGCTGCAAAGATGGCCGGTTGGGCTCTCGAGGATGAATATAAGCTTCCGGTTTATGCCGAAGGGAAGTTCGAAGTTTGTGTTCCTCTGTCCATGCTTCTTGGATTCGCTGAGGACTACAAGCATATAATCATTAATTTGAAACAAGAGCTCGTACTGCTTCTAGCCAACACGCACATTAATGCAATTGTCGCCGCTGCAGAAAACCCTCAAGATGTCTCGCTAACACTACAGTCTATCGAGTGGATGCTGCCCCACATCCAAGTGAGCACCGTTGAACGAGTCAAGATGTTGAAGAACATAGAAAATGGCAAGAATTTCGATGTGCCATTCCGATCCTGGAGCCTGGAAACTTATCCTGGCTTGCCTCATAGTCAGCGTATCAATTGGATAGTAAAGTCCAGCTTCGCTACGGAAAAACCAAGATACATCATCGTCGGGCTTCAGACCGGAAGACAGCTCAATGCAGGAGTAAGTCGCTCCGTATTCGATAACTGTCAAATACGTAATGTAAAAATATTTTTAAACAGCGAAAGTTATCCGTACGTTGACATGAACATGGACTTTGAAAGTGGAAGATTCCTTCTAGCATATCAAATGTATGCCAAGTTTCAGCAAGCTTACTATGGGCGGAGACAGTCACCGATACTGAGTCCCGACAGTTTCAAGAACAAGGCACCGTTAATGGTGTTTGACGTTTCCAAACAGGATGATCGAATAAATTCAAACATCATCGACTGTAGGATCGAGATAACGACTAGCGGAAATATTCCACCAAACACCTATGCTTTTTGTCTGATACTTCACGATCGGCTTGCTTCGTACAATTGTCGAGACAAACTTGTGAAAATTCTGACATAAACACTGTTTCGTTTTCGATAATAATTTAGTTACGACCGAGCATTGCTAGCGACAAGATGTACTGCAACCTGCAAGGTTTCCAGAGTCAAAATGGATTCGTGCTCAAGGAAATTAGCGTCACCTCTGGAGACAAGACTCGAACCCGCAGCTTCCGACCTCCGTATCCGTGGAAACTACTAGACGAAAAAAGTAAACGGTCGAACGAATGGTTATGTAAATACTATCACGGACTAGAGTGGGACGAAGGAAAAATTCCGTACCACCAAGTGAAAAACACTATTGGAGATTTACTAGTTCAAAACGAAATAATCTACGTTGCCGGACCCGAACAGAAGAAATGGCTACGAGAACTGTGCGACGTTGGAGCAGCTGAAATCGTAGATATACAGACCGACTACGGCTGTCCTTCCCTGCGCAAGCTTAGTGCAATATACGACATGCAGCCATGTGACAAGTTTGAACGTGTCTCTGCCTGTACAAACTCGCAGCTAATGCAGAAATGGCACACACAATGTTAGTAGGAGCCTGCATATATAAATGGCGTACATACGTACGTGCCTTCAGTTAACGTTCGACCTGCAAGAAGATGTTTACATTTCATCCTGCTAACGTGTACGTGAGCGCAAGACCTAGCTTCAGCAGTGTCGAGTACAGCTACTGGGATTCCGGATATCTACGTACATATACAGAAACCTGTGATGGAGGTGCTCAGCATTGGCGGTTTGCGCACTTTCCTGTGTCCTACGAACCGACTCAGCAGCTATTAGACTGTTGCGAACCTGGAAACTGTGCCGTCTATCACATGAGACCGTACACAATCCTTCCTGCTAGCATCGCAGAGGTAGTCGCCTCGTCTGCACGTGCAACACCAAACATGAGCGTGTTGCAACCTGTTGAGGCCTGCGATGCTTCTACGCAGACGTCCAAACGGTGTGCGTCTCGTCATCGCAGTTCAGGCAGTGAATTTGTCCCAACTAGCACTGAGCCAAAGCCCAGGCGTAGACGTGGTCACAGACGTCACCGACCATGTCTTGTCGGAGTTGTCAACGTCGCAGAAGATGACCAGCTGGAAACCTGTGTTCCTGATCCTGTGGCCTGCGAACCAGTTGGAACCGGAGTCGACGAGTCAGTTCGTGCGGCATTAAAGACTTTGCTTGTGAAAATGCTTAATTCCTTAACCTAACATGCATTTGTGTATGTTTTATAAATAAATGTGTAAAACTTGAACTCGTGTGTTTTTTATTTCTATAATTTTTAGGTACCTAATAAAAAAATAATTTTAAATACAGACATTATTTTGACTCATGTAGTATACCAGTAGACCATGGGTACATAAGCGAGGTTCGGACGACTGGACCCGCAGTTCACCTCTGGCCGCGGTGCTGTACGGACGTGCTCTCTCCATTAAATTTCGTAGTTACTGCTCCAATGTCGACCTGAATAGAAAGTTTACCGTCAGCAGCGGGGACCTCGATGGCAGCAACGATGATGGAGTCGGAGATCCCGATACCTGCTGCAGAGGAGACCACGACAGCGGAGAACTCAATGCCTGCGTTGTCGACAGCTGCGGAGATCTCGATACCGACTGCAGAGGAGACTTCAATTAATGAAGAGCGTACTTCGAATCAGTGCAAATACTGTGTCGCATCATTTACTAGAACTTCAAGCGCTCGCAGACATGAAAGAAGCAGTTGTCCCAATAATTTACTGAAACGAATACAATTTCAGTGCAATAAGTGTAATAAACTAATTTCACGCCTCGACAGCTTACATCGTCATTATATAAAATGCTCCGAGACAGTTAAGTGCAAGTATAATGAACATGGTTATTGTTTTGACTCATGTGTTGTACCAGCTGATGAGAATATATACCCTGGTGATATGAACATTTAGTCCGTCTCTGGCTGCGGTGATGAACGCATCGGGTAGTCAGCCTTGAATAATAGACCAGTATCTAGCTGTTCTTGAGACCTCGATGGCGTCTTTACCAGTATCAACACCGACCTGGATCGAAGGTCTACCATCATCAGTGCAGACCACGATGACTACGTCGTCTACAGCTACACCTGCTCTCTCCGCACAGCAGGAGATTTCGACGCGTGCAACATCTTCTGCAGAGCAGACCTCAACGGCTTCAGAAGTTAACATGACAGCAGTGTTACAATGGTTGTCAACAGTTCCAGTGTCATTGATAAAGGAAGGAGCATCCAACAGTGTTCCATCGCCCAACTGTACGTACTGTGACAAGATAAAAAACTTGAAATTACGTGATTATGTAATACACAATTGTAATAATAACTCTGAACGCATTAAATATCAGTGCAACAGGTGTTTAAGCAAGTTTAAACGTTATGGAAGATTAAAACGTCACCTCAGGAATTGTGATAGACTGTCTGTACATTCATCAGAATCAAGCTGTATATTTTGTAACAAAACATTAGCAAATATTCAAATTGCAAAACGACACGAAATATATCACTGTCCTTTTAATGAAGTCGATAATTCGGTTTTGTGTGAAAATTGTGGTGTACCATTATGTCGACCTGATAGACTGAATAGACATTTACGAACATGTAAAGGACTTAGTCCATACAATAAGAAGACTGTTTGAATCGAGAAATCCACAAGGCTTTAGTTCTATGTCTGTGTATTATTTTTTGTACTTGTAGTAGTGTATTGAATTTATGTAATAAAAGTTTTTTTTTAAAAAGAACTTGTGGTGTTTTTATTTTCTCAAACCTAACACTTTTGTGGTATTTTTTAAATTAAAGTTGTTTTGTATCGGCCAGGGATCAAACCAAGGACCTTAGTCGATCTAATCAATCAGTATATAGATTACAAATTTATTTAATGGATTTTGAACTTTTCCCCGAATCTCTAACATTAAAATTACGGATTTTCAAGATGGCGGCCAAATTTCAAGATGGCGGGTGTCACAGTAATAAATGATTACTGCACTCTAGCGGGTAAGAATCAAACTAACTAGGCGCCAGCGCACTCTCGCCGCCGATACAATGATGATGGTTTCCAACATCGAAGACAAGATGGCGGACATGACGTCATGCTCACTGTCGATATATATGCTTTGAAAAAAGTGGTGGGGGCCAGTCAGTCTGCCTGCAGCCACCATTGCGGAAGGAGCCTGTCGCCATTTTTAATTTTTTTGACCTCGTCGGGTTCGAACCGAGGACTCCGAACTCCGTGTCTAAAAGTACCTTTTTTAAATATTTTTTATTAAAATTTTATTAATTTAATTTTTTTATAAATTTTAAAAAAATTTTCATTAAAATCGGATAATAAATAAAAAAGTTAAAGATGGCGGCCGTAACGGAAATTGCAAGGGTGACGTCATAATTCAAAATGGCGGAAAACAAAATGGCGGAAAGTTCGAGAAAACAAAATGACGTCATCCAAAATGGCGGATCCAAGATGGCGGGTCCAAAATGGCCGCCGGGGTCAAGGTCAAAGGTCAAGGTCAAACTTGTCCCGTTACGCTGTGTCCCGTTACACTCCTCCAAGATGGCCGCCGTGACGTCACAATCCAAGATGGCGGAAAGGACACACAGCACCACAGCCTGGAAGCCTGTGCCAGAACATACTAACCTATACTACTCTCTAAAAAAATAAACTTAAGATTTATTTTCTTTGATTGCCAGTATAAAATACCTAAAATAAATTTCCATAATAAAAGCGCTTAGAAGATAAGTTCCATAAAAATTGAATTTTTAATGATATACGTATATTTACAGGCCTAAGGTTTAGTTACTTTAATCATGCTACCTAAGTATGAGCTTTGTGGAAGCAAAACTATTGTCAGAAATTGATTATGAATTAAGTTTTTCATGCATCATTAAAAAAACTTTATACATTGGCTACTGTCGCATTTATTCAAATTGTCAGGATGAACTTGAAAAAATTTCTTTATTTTTTAAGTAAATCGCCATTCAATGAGAATCGAGTACACAAACGGAAATATTTCCTAAGAACCATATGGATAGTCGATACCAAAATATATGGATTTATATAAATAAAATGTTCGATACAATAGTAAATCACACCTTGGAAAGTATTATAGTGATCAGAAAGGTAAACTGCTAGCACCGAAATCACCACACCTCGTATGTAATTTTCCTGTCATATTGATTATTTTTAAATAATCATTAAAGCGTGTAAATCGCAGGGCAAAAACGTGACGTGTTATAATTTGGAATTCTTTATCTCACATAAAGAAATCAGTTGAAGTATTACCTATTTAAATTTTTCTTGATTCGGGTGGTAACTACAAGAAATTGTATTGAAAAATATTAGACTGTGAAAGTATCCTGGTATTCCTTTGAGTTTTCTCGCCAGTGTTCCTTGCATCAATGGAAACTTGAGGCGAAAGTGAAAATTTGCAAGCCGTTTTCATTTAATGGTTTAACAAGTACCGTGATTACTGACAAAGATCTTATAATGGTCATAACGAATTTTGCTAATTATTTTGGAGCTCCCGTTGCACAATTAACAATAATTACTGTAACGAAGAGAATCTCCTTGTGATTTAGTTCTAATAATGTGCGTGTCAAGTTAAATTAGGATTTTGCCTGCCGGTAGAAGATTAAAACTTTCTGCCTTTAGACAAAGAGCCTAGCACTAACTACTGACCGTGAACAGAACTGAACAATCTTCTCATATTAGGGTCATTTATTTTTGTATCTGACACATTTTTAAGTGTTCTTGAACAAGCTCCATGTCACATAACGTTAGCTCACTACTAAAGGAATAAGCAAAAAAATTATTACAACTATGGAGATTTTTTTTAAATATAAAATTATTCTTCCAGTGATTAAAAAATAATTTTATCTAAACATAGACCAGGAACATCTCATAAAACTATTTACAAAAATTTTCTACCATCCTTCCCAATTTAAAACAAGTGGTTGACGAAGTAAACTACAAACTCGTAAATTAATGATGAAAGGCCATCACTGCATTTGCTTTTTCTTAACAGAAAAACGAATCAAATGGAAAAATTCAATAAAAATATAAAACTTTAAATTAGCAAAACAAGCATTCAAATAAATTTTACATAATTTCGGAAGAGAACTATGCGTATTAGTCGTCTACGTTTGTCCTTTCAGTTAGTTGAGCAATGTCATCTTTGTGACTACAGAAGTAATGTCATGTCAGTAAAAAATTAATCTACGAGTCATTAACTCCTATTGCAAGAATCCTTCAGAGATCTATGCTTGAATTGCTTTAGGATCCACCCGGCTGTTACGCTAAAATCTTTTATTAAAAATAAACGATTGTATTAATATTTCTCATATTTGGTATGCTATTATTTTAAAAAATCCAGCTACTCGTGATATTGATGGCAGCTTATTACACTAAAATAAGAAACTATATATAAGATTTGGTGTTAGAGGATACCTTTTCATTTCACGTTGTGCTGATACATAATAGCAAACTGTCTTGCGTGGTATCTACCTGGTATTTACAATGTGCTACATACATTTCTGTATCTTTTAAACTTGTGTAACTTTACTTTCACTGTACTCTCAAATGAAAAAGAGTGTGCGGAAAGCTATAAAACTGTAAAGAGCCGAGTATTAGCCTCAAGTACAAACTAAAGTAAGATTTTCAGTGATTGTTAGTTTAACTGGTTATTCACATGTTAAAACTTTATAAAAAAAATCACTTGTGATAAGGGGTATTAAAATATAAATTCAAGAACTGGTTGTCAAAATCATTACAATTTTTATATCCCATACGAAATTCTTTAGATTTTGTTCAGTAAATTTCTACTCCACTTTATATTTATTGTTAAAAAAAGCTGCAACATCATATTGCTCTATATTTATGCTCCCTATGAAAATAAACTTAAAATTTGACTTAATGATTAATAGAGTGGCAGGAGTGTTGGCGTCAACTTATTCTTTTTTTTTACATTTATTAACGAAGTATCTGTAGAAACACACGCGAGTGAGTCCTTCAGTACTCGCCAGAGATGTGTAACATATGACCTCGGTAACGAGCACATTAACGTGTTCTCATGTGGACACGAAATTTCATCTAGAATTCTTTAAAATAAAATGCCGAGCATTATAAATAATTACACAAATTGTGTTTTCAGCTACATTTATTGACGCGAATCTTATGTATTTTCCACACTCGCCGCTAGAATTCGTTGCCGGAACAGCTATCTCGACTATCGAATCATTCGATTTGCATTGAGAAAATCTATTCTATATAATGAAACTGCTAGAAAATAGCGGAAATTGATTGAAAAAAACACAAAACCCCGGCTGTGGATCCGATTTTAGACAAGGAATTATATTAAAATACTGCCCCTCTTGTTAAATACATTAAATAGTTAATATTATAAAGTTTACCTTTAGCTTTGTGATCTTTGATTCGAACCATCCGTCACAGATGGCAGCACCGTGGTTATAAATTTCCTTTCCATGCGACTTCCTTTCTTTTCACGAAATTACTCCTTACAAATGCTGTATATAGAGAGCTAAGAAGTTATACTCCAAAAATAAAATGTCATAAATAACTTTACAAAATCATAATTAAATAATATGTTTGTGTTAATATCAATTTTATTTACTTGCAGCTACTGTTTGTACTGTCCAACATGTAGTTACAATTCCTGGCTGGTGAGCTGTAATGTCCCATGTTCCATTACTGTCCATGTTGGGAATTTCCCAATTGCGGAAGGCAATGACACACCATCACAAAATCACCCTGCCATTAGAGACTCAGGTGCATTGTGGTTTTCACAATCGTGGCTTTAATTTTGCATTTTTATTTTCACTAAAACCATTTAAAATTAAAAACAGTAAACTCATTAAAATATTATCGTTATTTTAGCAAACATGAGGTTGACTATCCAAGTCTTTTAAAGTGTTTTACCGACTGGCAAAAATTTGTATGCGTCAGGCATATGCTGCTTTAACTCATTAGCACGCACACATTCAACAATTCTTGAGCACTGCAAACATATACTATACTGCAATTACTATCAAAGTGCTTGTTTAGTTGAAGTCGTTATCCTAAACATGAATTCCACCCGCAGGTTCTTTGTTGGCAAAATTCCTGCAAGCTGACAGGAAATATGATAACTTTCTAAATTTTCGTTCCAAAACAACTTAGCGGATCTGTCCCAGTTAGGTGAAATGTGCTTGTATGAATTCGAAAGCAAATGTTCGGAGAAACAAACAAAAGTTTAGCGAAAATTTTGAAGTTACTTAAAAAATTGTGCACGGCCCACAATTAGGTGATCCGAATAAAAAAAACTATGACAGGGTATGCCCCAGACTGCACTTGCATCATGGCATTTGCAGGTCTCGTGGTCCGACTGCCAGGTACGAGCACAGAATCGCAAGGCCAACTTTACTTTTTCTCTTGCGACTAACCGTTTTCGCAACCGGATTCTACGGGCGGGCATCCGGTAAAGTGGTTAAGGTCCGCCGGAGACAAAAGAAGCGCTTCGGGCGAGAAGACGCGGAGGAAAGAGAAGACGCGGTAGAAAGAAGGAACAAAGAAGCAGAGAAGAGAGCGGTGGCCGGGCCGCTAGAAGAAAAGAGAGGAGGGAAGTAAGTCTGCGTCAATGCAATGACATGAAACTTGCACGGGACCCCCTCGGTAGTGGTAATGAGCTGCAAATTATTCAGGAAGGCCGCTAGCAGGGTGGAAAGCAGGAGATGGTCGAGGCAGGGGAGTGGCGGGGAAAGAAGTAGCCCCGTCGTTCGCCCAAGATGACGCGGCCGGTCGGGAAGAAGGTTCGGCTTGTTTTTATCCTCTGCTGGGGTTATGGACGCGTCGCTTGGTCGGCGATCGCGAGCGCCTTCCTCATCATATCTCAACGACTTGGGAAGTCATCAGAGACTCCACGAAGGCTCTCCGCCTTCCACGGACGGACGGTGAAGTGGAGGAACCGGGGAAGACAGCCCGTGCGCGGTGCTTTCCAAGCTGCGGTGGTCTGTTGGTGAGATCACTTGCCTCCCACCCAAGTCCTGAGTTGAATTCCAGTCGGGTCCGAGACCAGATTCTTCGCGAGCTTGGAAACTTGGCGCGCTGTTGGGTTTTCTCTGCCCCCCCCCCCGAACCAATGCTCCACCTTCATATCTAATACCCATGACATCGAAGAGACGTTAATCTACTGACGGGCAAGAGCTCCAAGATCACATCAAACCATTACTGTACCAGCTCAGTGCTCAAAACGACTATTTGCGTCATACCAGGGAGTTGGGCGCGAACCCACGACACCAGCCAAGCGAGAGCGGCTCGTTAGCAATAAAGCACCACCAAGGAGGTCTTTACAGCGTCACACGGCGGTATTTGTTCATGAAGTTATTTACCTGGCGACTTCACTGCAGCCGATTTTGTAGGCCTATTAATCAAGAGATTGGACAACGCATGGAAACGAAACCCAGATACATAAACAACATAACTGGAACGTCAAAAACTGTACCGAGCCACATAACACTAAGTCATAGACTCGTTAATCCTAACGTTTGGGTTTTTGGTGGGTGTTAGTGTTTCAAAGTGAACCATCATGATGATAGGTGACCACATATTTCTCACCTCCTTCAGAGTACAAAATAAACACCCTTGCTCATTATTTTCTCGTGTCGTAAACCCAGTATTAAAACGCTGTTTGGTACTTACCCATAACTTAACCCACTGGGCCGCTCCATTAAAGTGCGCACTGGAGAACATACACTGTTAGAAAGTACAATAAATTTTCGGAATTTTTAACTAAGAATGCACCTCAAACAAACGAAGTTATATTTTTAAATCTCAGACAACTATAGCTTTGTTGAAACCATGCCGTGATTAGCGCTTAACATGAAAATCATGCAAGTGATGTGAATAATATGAATCCCTTGACAAAGTAACCAGTTTTTTTATGTTTTTTTTAATTATTGAAATATATCTTGTAATTTACTCTTAATTCGAAATAAATTTTGTGCTATTTATTTACAAAAAGTATTATTTTTTTAAATACAGATCCTTAAATAAGGAATATTATTCGTGTATTAGAGTTGCAAATATTAAACATTGTATGTACAGTGTACATGTGCGTGACGCAGTATCTCTAACGACAACCGAGGATTCTGTACAGGTCTCAGTGCACATTCGTCAACCAACTTTGTGAATGCCTACCTAAAAAAAATTTAAAAATTGGCCTGTTGAAAGACTTGCTGTACCTGTGCAGGACCGATTTCACGCGCAGTTTCTTGTATGAACAGGAAATCTTGGCTTAAAATGCCTCCATTTCCCCCTCCACGCTAGCCAGCTGCGAATAACAATCCCAGAAAAAGCCTGTGTAAAATCTGGGCCTGTATATCTGAACCCGGCCCTGAGACATCTAGAACGGTAAAGCTGGATTCACACCAACGGGCACAGTCAAATCAGATCACGATCAAATCACCGTCCAGTCCCGGGCAACCTATCCATACAGCGTGGGCAGATCACTGTCAAGTCACATTGGAATTAGCCCAAAATGAAGTCTTTATCTATTAATCAGTGTGAACAGGTGTTGTCTACCTCTACCAATCATTTTCAACAGCTTGTGTCTACTACAGTAATGCCATTTACAAAATTGTTACTAATAAGAATTGCGTTAGTTTTAGAGCAGGAAGAGAATTTTATTAAACCTCGATCTAGAAGACATGGTATCCCTAATTTGAGGAGGGAAGAAGGGGAGATTTAAAAACAATATCCGCATCTGGTTGACGATGAAACCAAGTTCTACCAATACTTCCGCATGTCGCCTTGTGATTTCATAAATTTGCTGAACGGGCACGGTACAGTCACAGTCTTGGTCGTTCGATGGGATAAGAGGCGGGCAGTCATTCGATTATGATTTGACTGTGACTGTACCGTGCCCGTGAGGGAGAATGCTTTCATTTAAAAACGTAGGGAAGCGATGTTGACTTGACCGTCCCTGACCGACGTCTGAGCTGACCGTGCCCGTTGGTGTGAATATTGAGATTTAAGCTAAGTATGGTTGGATGATTGGTTGGTTGGTTTGACGGCATCGTCAAATCATTACTGTACGAGTGTATGACCAAGCTACGAGTTTGTTCCCTTTAAAACAGCACGTAAACTCAACATATGTTGCGAGCAAACGCAAAAATATAATTAACACTCGGAATAAACTTTTCGAAGTGATGCTGTACAATAAACAAATTATATATAGTATAAACGGTATTCCGTTTTTCATAATGACTCTTACGCCATGTCGAATGCGAAATTTTTATTTTATTTTTTTTTTTTTTTGGGGCAATCCCCACATTTTATAAGTTTGCGAGAGTTGTAAATCGAGCAGTAACTCGGAACGCATTACGTGAAAATCCCTCGCTAATCCACTTCCATGCAAAGAGAGAGAAAAAAAATCATCATATAGCTGGCATATGAACAATGTCAAATAGGAAACTGACCGTACGAAACAGTGAAGCGGTACTTTGGATTTTTTTAAATGCAAGTTCGGTTTAATTCCCGGCTGTAAATCGCGCAGAGCAAAATCCTTTTAGATTGCGCGCTTGGCAGCCATTAACCGCAGTTGGAGCGTTTCGTATAAATCGGAAAGAACAAACAGCGCTAAACAGCTAAACATTTCTTGAAGTGCCGATTGGCCCTGGCCGCAACGGTGGTTTATTCTCCTCGAATAACACGCACACACACAAACACACACACACACTCGCTCACCCGGCGATAATGCAGCAAATCCCCCGACATCATTTTCTCCTAGATATGCATCAAACCTTGCACATAACGGTAATTAGCGACATAAATCCCAGGCACTGAATAGCGCCGCCATAAGTCACCATCCCTGCAAGGTTTCGGAAGGGGTTGGTGGGGGGAGAGGGGGAGGTTGCGTGAAGTAGAAGGGGGAAGGGGGGGGCTGTTCGAAACGCTCTGGCAGTATTTCAACCCTCCACCGTTCTCCACACACACACACACACACACACCTATGTCGTCATCCCCACAGACCAAGCGGGAGTGGAGCTGGTGTGGAAGAGATGGTGATTTGAGGGTGGAAGGAGGGAATAGAAGGGAAGGGAGGGGATTTGTGCCAGTTTATCTGGCGGGCGACCTTTATGCAGATAGGCCCTACGCGCCGCGCGCCAATTACTCTTCTTATCGAGGACAACGCATCACCCGCCAGGGGAAAAGTGTTGGGGGTACCCAAAGTCTACCAATACGACTAATAGCTTTGTGTCCTGGCCATCGTGATTTTTTTTTTTGTTTTCTCACTTCTGTTTATTTATTTTTTTCTCTCCCTCTCCCCCCTTCTCGCAATACACAGCTAGCGGGTCTACCCCCGGGGGTAATGGCCACACTTGACCTTATCGCTCTGCGAGTTGGGATTCTCGGCGGCTGGCGTCCACCTGATACAACCCTGCCACCCACCCCCCGGGCCACGCGCGGGTGGAGGAGGGGGGGGGGCAGATGGACGCGGGCCGCGCATGCGCAGTGCCGCGGACAAAAGAGCCATTGTTACGCGCGGATTAACGGCCGCATGAGGTAGAACAAGGGCGGAACACAATTACCGTTTCATGCGAGCATGAAAAAAAAAATATCAGGCTCGGTTTCCCCACCAGTCATCAGATAAACTACTTTTTTTTTTCTTTCTCTCTCCGGGACGGGCGCGGGCGACCCTGGACCAAAGTAAATTAAACGGTCCGGTAGGTAACAAAAGCTTTTATCAGGTTGCGAATCTTTTAATATGGAGTCGGGCGGCATCCCTTGGCGCAGCGAGCGAACAACATGTCGGCTCGAGGGCTCTCCGCGGACGTCATCATTGTCATCGGGAGAGGGGAAAAAATAAAACTAGCGCGCTCTACAGGCTCAGATAATTTTGTGTGCAAACGAAACAGGCGTGAAATTTGACTCGATTTTAGTTCCAAAATTGTCTGAACGCGTTATTAGGGCAAATTACATTAATTAATTTTATTATATTCTGGAGATGTAACTATATTCATATCGATATAATTCACAATTTAGCAAAACACGCTTCATTTTGCTTGGGGTTGACTGTTCATTGGCAAGCGTTGATGACTAAACAATTAAAAAGGGAATTACGATCATAAAGTATTATTTAAATATTTAAAAAATACTTAAAAATTATATGTAACATATATTCTTACTCATATTTTAATTTTCAATTCTGTATACTTTACATTGTATTTGTTAAATAATCTATTACCCATTATTGTGTCAAAATTGCTACTATTTTGATTTTTTCTGTTATAACTTTAATTTTTTCTTAAACATAAAAATCTAAGTTGTTTTTTAAAGAAAAATTTATTTGATTATTTTCTTTCCTGAATTGGCATGCTGAAATGAAGGCTGAAAAGTCGATTCAGAAAACTATTTTAACACTGGCATTAATGTTTTTAGTAGGGGCAAGCGTATTTCGCGAAAAGATTCCGAGACTAGCTGAAAGTAAAAACAATGTAGCACCGTCTGTGTTCCATGATTGGGTGAGTTTCTTTCAAGTACATGTCGATTGTTACAACACCAATCACATGAAGTCAGTGCGGAATCAAACGCGTCCTGAGTGGCTCTGTAAAACAAGGCGACGACTTCTCTCGCAGACCACCACCAATCACAAGGAAGAAACCACTGGTTCGGGTATACCTTGTTGCAGTCTAGTAGACGTACAGGTTTTTCCGCGAAAATTGCCTGCCCCTAGATGAGAATGAAGTAACTTAACTCTAACTAATTGTTCCTCACAAATACATAATATTTAATTGTAATTTTTTTACAGTTACGAACTGTTAACTTAAAAAAGAAAGATTTTTGGAACTTCATTTAGTTCTTAAACCTTCAATACACATGGTCGTATACATGTTTCGAGTTCTTAATAGCAAAACTCTAGGAATATTGTACAGTTCAGGAACAACGACAGCAGTTATTTTGAAATTTGGTTCGTTCCACTTTTTACTACCGAACCGTATAAAAACGCTTATTACTGCAGATGAACAAATGAATTGGTGTTGCTTCTGATATGTAAAATTGATTCTTAAGTTGTTCATTAATAACGGAAAAATAATATATAAAATATACATTACATTAATAAAATAACCTTGTTTATTAGTACATAAAATTAAACAAAAAAAGTTTATATCTTCAACTAATTAACAGTGAAAAAAGATAGGGTTTTTCCGACCTTGCTTTCTGCCCTATCTTAAGCAAACTTACACCTAAAAATGTTATTTTGTACGGACGGCATAGGAATTTTTTATACTTTTTTGTAGCGTTATTTACAGATGTACAAACTTAAAACAAAAATTGATACATAAGAAAATGTTTGATACAAGTTTAAAACCATTGACGATTCGGCTGCAAAAGCTCTCAAACAGTAAAAAAAAAAATAAAAGGGAGGGGAAGAGAAAAAATACAGTTTTCTCATCACCACTTGACAAGAACGTTAAATGCGGGACGATCCCGTTTTCCCAATTGACGTGACGTCACCGGCACGTATCTCCACCTCCCTCGAGCTCGGGGGTTGGGATGGATGGGCTCTGTGCCCTTCGACCCTGCGCCCCCTCCCCTTAACTCTTGCGGGGGTGGTCGGGGCGGCTATCACGCGTCACACCTGTCAAAAGGGTTGCATTCTCCCTTCGACCCTGCTGCAACATGACGCGGCGGAGAAATTGGAGATAATAACCGAATTAACCTACCCTCCCAAAACACACACACACACACACACACGCCCTAAGTGCGATATGGTCGGACGGCATTGTGACTGACATGTGGGTGGAGGGAAGCGGGGTGAATACGCATAGGAGAGGTTGTTTGCGATTTTGCTGGGGGGGGGGGGGGTCGTCGGTGGTGTGTGTCAAAGAGTAGCGTAGTGTTTGTTCCGACATCAGAAAACATCGCTCCCGAACGTTTTCACGGGGTCAGATTTATATTTCTTTTTTTTTTTTTCCGGGCCGCATTTCAGGCCGCAGATTGCAAATGACGGCATGTCATGCGCACAGCCAACTGCCAGTGACGAGAGGAATACGTTCCCACCAGCGAGCTTGTGCGCGTCCAAGAACACATCGTTTCAGAATTTTAACAAATACCAAGCATTAAACTGTAATTTATTTCGAACATAGTAACAATTTTATTTATATATTCTTGGGGTCGTACTATACTAACAGAAAATTTATTACAAGAAATTTATAATTTAAATATTAACGTATCCACAACAAAAAAAGGGGGGGGGACGGGAGATCAGCGAAAAAAAACTTACAGGCTCACTTTCGACATGAACTTTCGAAACCACGACGTATTGAAAGTTTCCACGATTAACTGTTGGATAATTGAGCAAACTTAATCTCTTTCGCATACTTTAATTAGATATTAATGCTGGCGAAGAGACAACACAACCCTAAGTCCTGAATCCAGAAAGAACCATTTCCCAGAAGGCCTGGCCGTGGTCGAGAGGTCCTCTTACTTGCTTCCTACACTATCAGAACTCACACTAAATTTACGGATTTTTCTACGAAGAATTCTCTTATAACTTATGGAGAGTTCTTCGTTATTTCAGATAACTGGATCTTTGTAGAAACTATGCAGTATTTCAAATTTCGAATTAAATTTTCGATGTAAACAAGGAAATCACACACGTGGAAGAAATCAGTATTTTTACATTAGCCTTAACCAGTTTTTGATTGTTTTTTATTATTGTATTTCAGGATTGTTCTTATGTGTTCATATTAAAAATAAGTGTACTTTGTAGCTGTAAATCTACGAAGATAGAGATACATTTATGAAGATCCCTGTATAATTGGTACCCAGCATTCTTCGTAAAATTTATGTGAAATGTTTTACAGTGCACCAAGACTTCAATTTCGGTGACGTCGGAAGCGGTTTTTTTTGCAAGTGAGAAACGTGACGGTCGTTACCGCGATACTCTGATTGACGCATTGCTCGATGTAGTGGGTGTCTGTTCTAAAGTTAAGGTCACTCTGGCTAGCAAAACCAATCCCAGCTGAGTGAAGTTTCATGCCAGACGGTTGTTTAAAACTAGTAAATAATTCAGTAGGAAGATTCGTAAAAAGTAAAATATGATGTTATATAGGTTGGAGAGAAGGGCATGGGGTAGTTTTTATTTTGTCTTTCATTATTGCCATGGCAAAGATTGCACAAATCATCTCCCTAACTGTATACCTTCATGGAGCCGATGTTTTCTTTTATGGTACTCCCGTTTCCCCACCAATGTGTGCTCCGTGGTCGCTCCATCTCACAGTTTGGCCCCTAATCCGTCTCTAGTGACCTCTATGTCGTCATGATGCGCAACCCTAATCCACTTGCTCGTCCGGGAAAACACAGGAAATCGAGATGGGGAAATGCTGGGTTGGGTATTCAAGATCGAATGGAATGTCGAAATGTCACCGCCCCACTCGGTTTGACGGAGTTGTCTGGTATTCCCCTCCAGGACGAGGCGCTAGAGTATAGGAGCCCATTTTAAATCGTGAGGGCTGATTACAAAAATATTTATATATACAGCAATCGAGTCAATTCGTAATTTGTGTGGACGTTTTTGACGTGATAACGTCTTGTAAATCGATGAACGCCGGCTGCACGCAAGAAAAAGCATGACTCATTGTCACGTTCCGTCTGAGCCGAGCGTGCAAGAACCGGCCAACCACCGTGCGAGAAAATCAATCTTCTATAATATCAAACAGGTTAAGGCGGGCTTTTTAACTAATTGTTCGTGATTATATTTAAACAAATTATTTAAATCAAATTTGCAAAACCTGTAAATAATATTTGAAAATTAAAAAAATATGCAATTTTTCATCAATGTTTTCTTATGATGTTATCACGTAAAATTATCGTCCGTAAACGGACTTTACAGAAAACTCCCTTTTTTTTTGTAGAAAAAAAATTCCGTACGGTCCTCATTTCCCCCCTGATTCAATAAATGCCATTGTGGTTTGTGACTGCATGAATGTACAAGCGACCGAGCATCATACCAGTCTAATTAATTAATTATGAAAAAATAAAAGACAATTTGCAAATTAAAGTTTGGCAAGATGCTAACTTAAACTTCAATTTATCATGCCGCATCATACCAGTCAAATTAATTAATTATGGAAAAATAAAAGACTATTTGCAAATTAAATTTTGGCAAGATGCTAACTTATTAAACTTCAATTTATCATGCCGAAGATCAGTAGGAATTCCTGTTTGTGCAGCAGGTCACAGCTCTAGTTTATGTGAGCATAATGCCAAGTTTATAAACTACGCAAGTAAATCAAGACACAAAAAAAAAGGGTTCAACAACAACGTTTTTAAATACCCGTTTAAAAACTACGCACGGTTAAAAAAAACGCAACTCAATCATCGGCCAAACTTTTAACTTCTTGTGTTTCAACTTGCGTTTGCGACTTCCATGTACGAAGTCAAGTGTTCTGATAACTTTTAAAGACGTGTATGGTGATTTTTTTTAAGGTCAAATGATTAACAGTTTGGTATATTTCATTAAACAAATGAATTACTAAAAGAATACCAGGGGAGTGAATTTGTTTTCCAATATTTCACAATATCAAGTTGTAGGGTAAGTGAATTGCTCCATAACCCACCGTTGATTACTTGGGTCGGTTGCTGCGTTGCGTCCCTGGCGAATAGGGATTGGAAAATTTCGCGGTTTCAATGACCACTAGGATAGGCTCCACGATTCTCTATGCACTCGGGCAACTAGGTATTACCTGGTCATTGGCTACCGACTCGGGAAACCCGTTTACTGCGGTTCATATGATTCGATACTTCTTTTGTTGAGTGTTTGCCATCGGCTCAGAGTCCTTCAGGTAAATTGAGGGTCCAATCACTGACGCAGCATTAAGCTAAACGAGTTTGGATTCCAGCCTGCCTTCGAAAGGAATCCGCGAATTTTTTTCCGGTCTCTACTGGCGACGCTAAGAAAGCGCGGCCTGGTCCTCCACAGAGCCAGAGGCTAAGCACGGGCGAGGCGCCGTCGGGCGACCTGGTGATCACGGCTGGACAGCCCCGACGTAGGGCGGGGTCAAGAGGAGCAGCGTCCCTGGGGTACATTAGGGAGCGTTTGACGGATGGCTTGTCAATCATGCATCCGCTCGCTGGGGTTATCCGTGGGGTTTGCTGCTGGACTGTGGCCACCCCTGGCAGTTTCGAGCGCGCTGGGTCGCCTAGTCAGGGGGAGTTCTAGTGACAGTGCCACACTCACTGGTGCTTCTAGCGTGGTGTCGCCTTTTAGCGCGATCCTCTGGACTAACGCACATAGAGCAACTGTTGAGACATGAGAGGTTACCATTGCATTATGTGGCGGAGCAATCGGTACCGGGTGTTTCATGACTTGAAAAATTATTCTAAATACACGCGTTTTAACCTTTTTTTTGCATTCTTCTCTTGACATAGTTTAAAAAATAAATCCTTAAACATAACCCCTCATTCACCTTCAGCATTTTATAGTATCTAATATCTTAAGCAGTTTTAAAACCGCGTGGGTAATTTTTTTCCTGAAAGTCTATTCTATTCGTGAATACAAATACGAATGTATTCGCAAAAAAAAAATATTTTCTGTGAATACGAATATAAATATGTTCGTACTGACATATGTGAATACTAATATTTAGCTATTTGCAGGTGTGATTACTAATACAGTTTTATTCCTGTTTTCGTGTGAATATTCGTATTCACATAATAGAGCCTGTGAATACACGAATAAAATATTCGCATTCGCGTATTCGGATTTGCACATATATCATTTAGTGTATGTCAGTATATTCACTATGACTATGTCACAAAAAAGTTCTAACATATTATGGGCCAACAATTTTTGACATCGCTTGGAAAGCATAATACATACCTACAACTGTGACCTGTAAATTTTTAGTAACATTTTCCAGAGGACAAAAAAAAATTCTTTTCGTCTCTGCCTAGATAAGAAACGGCAACATTTATGGTAGCCACTAGCTTCACAGGAAACAGATATATTTTGTTTTAAAAGTGTTCGCTTCTCCCTTTTTTCCCCGCAAGACATAAAACGTAGCTGCGAAAGCGGTCCCGGGGGTGACGTCAGAAGACGGAAGAGGGAGAAAGAGAGGGATAGAGAGAGGTAGAGAAGGGAAGAGCAGGTAAGTAAACGGCTCGTTAAATTATTACCGGCGCTTCGTGGCGGGGGAACTTCGGAACTGGGGCAGCGGAACACTCAGCTTTCCTCGCAGCGTTCCACAGGTTTGTTTATTGTTCAGTCGAGTCTGATTTACAGCCGCGGGAGTGCTGTGCCTCCCCCCCTCTCCCTGGTGCCGGTCAGCCGGCGTGTGGCTCGCCCGACCGAGCGACAGGTGACGTGGCTTTACCGACAGTCTGCTGCGCTCGTGCGAGAGAGTGCGACACTGCTTCATCGACAACTTACACAGATTAAAAAATTATAACCTTTACCATTCGTCAAATAATTTTTTAAGGTATTGAGACATTAAAAAAAAGTGCATTGAAACGAGTGTACTGACACCACGAACACATTTACTTCTGAGTGTTTTGGTACCATACGTTACCAAATACATATAATTTTATTCGGGTGAATTAAAAAAGACGCATTAAATTAGTCGTACTTTTAAATAATGATTAAGGAAGAAAAATATCGTAATTGTTTCGTCTTAAAACATGCATCTATTTAGACTTTTAACTAACATCAGTTTTTGATGTAAATCTGAGGTATGAGAGGCGAAAAATAGGCTGCAGAATTCACATAAATAGTCTTCTTGAGTAATAATTCCTGCACTATAATCTGTTGTTAACTATTATTTATTTATAGTACTATAAGTTTGTTTGAGATCAATAAATAACACGAAAGTAGTGGTGTAAACCTAAACTTGTAAAATTCATATTAGTGCTACGCTTTAATTTACATTAAGTTAATGTTTTTTTTTGTTTTTTTTTTCAAATAGGTACTGTAGGATTTAATCTGTTCACGGTTATGCAAAAAGGCTTAAAGAAACGTTTGTTTAAGTATACTGTATTCCAAATCACATCAGTATCAACTCAGAGATATTAAATTTGAGTTATTCCAAGGTTTAGAGCAAGCCCATGGTACACGCCAGACCGTTAACTACCATATAGCAAAAGCAAACATTTAGAGTTCGAGCCCAACCTCAACCATGACTCATATTTATGAGCACCGTGGCGGGGGCCAAGTGGTTCAAAGCTCGCTACGAAATTGTAGGTCTTAACTTCAACAGACTTTGTGTATGACCTCGTGAAGCAAAACCTTCATATTTCCTACTGTCAAATGTTACTCAAGCCTGATGTAGGGCCCATATACACGTGACCTAGGACTTGTATGTAGGAACGGAGATCAAAATTCTTAATGAATTGAAACAATATAGTTAGAACAAATCGTCAACTGTATTATCATTAAAATTATCGTCATCTGACACAGCTTTTAAGACACCGTTTAGGTACGTTCACAACACAAGGCTCTCCATGATTTTCCGCCAATCCATTATGTCTAGATCTTCCCTGTTTTTAATTTGGTGGTAAGGATCGGGTTCGATACCCCGTGGGGCCGAATCCGGATTTTGGACAAGTGGGAAACTTGGCGAACGTTTCCGTGAACCTGTTGGTTCCTCGGGGTTATCCAGTTTCCACCACCCACTCATCCCGTGCCCCCTCGTCACTCCTAAAGTATCTAATGACCTCGTTGACGGCGAGGCTTCAAGCCTTACTAGTGCATCGTCATCAACTGCTAGATTTACAGAGAATCAGTGAGGTGATTCAAAACTGAGTGAACATCTAGCTTGCTTTATGCCGCAGTTCCAACTGCGAAACCCGTCGTGCTGTTATCAACTCGCGCGCAAACACTACCGATCGGTTAGGAGCTGAAGAAAGTTCTTTACCTTCCCAAGCAGCGTTCAAAACGGAACACGAGACGCGGAAGGAGAAGCTGAATGTATGCCCTGTCAGCGGCTAAAAATGGCTACCGCGAGCTTTTAACAGCGGTCCTAGTCCTTTTCCTCTCGAGTTTACTGCCCCCATTCTCGCTAATAGAATCGCGCGACCATTTTGTTCAGCCATTTGTCTGCTCCCCTCCCTCCCTATTCCAAAGCCCAGTAACAACAGGTCTAACACTGAGTCGTGGTAGCGGATTGTCAGAAAAGGGGAAGGGGGGCGGAGGAGAAATGGGGATAAAACTGTGGTCGCAGACGAACTTACCAGTGAACGTCAAGGAAAGGAGTGCTAAAAAAAGAAGACCAGAAGAAAACAAAGGGAGAAGGTATAGGCGAGGAAAAGAACAAAACAAAAACTTTAGAAGAAAGGAAAAGAGCAAATATGGACCAATGATGTGTTATAAAAACGTTGAGGTTATGTTCGGCTGGCCGGCCGCTCAACCCGCGGAGCCCATTTTGCGAGCGTGGTGCGACCTAGGCGCTGCCATCGTAACTATACGGCTTTTCGCGGCGCCTTAATAATGTAGACATGAGCACGAACACAGATTCGATTACATCCCGCCGGCTGAAATATTAAAGTTGTAAACAAGTGCGGCGAAACGGAGGAAAGAATGTAAAAGAACGCGCGGGGAAAAAATCGTTCATGTGCACCTTTCATCACTGCTGTGTGGTAGTAAAAAGAAAGTTGAAAAAGAGATTCTTCTGTCTTTATTCTTCTCTAAACACCACATCACTGGAACAAAGGGCCAAGAATATAGTATTTTATTTTTATACAATAACATGTTAATGAATAAAAAATATTTGAAACACTTTCTGTTTCAGTAAGTGGTTTACATAAACATCCAATGACTTATGAGAGTCGTCGAAATGTTAAAAATAACTACGTCATACTAATACCTGTAAACGAAACCTTTAGCTAGCGAATACTATATGATTTCACAAATTTTGAAATATGTTAGTAACTGTAACGGTTAAATTATATTTTTTGTCTGCGAAAAAAATGAATATTTAAATTCATGTCATATCTCCAATTAATATTTACCACAATAATCAACAAAATTATTTAAATATAAACTTGCCTGTTTTATACTGCGAATGAATTCTCAGTTGATTTCAACTACCAAAGTGTGATAATATAATATATTTCAAATACAGCCATTGTTATACAAGTAACTCTGTATACTAAAATGAAAAAAGACTCCGGAAAAAAATGGAACTGCAGTAGTTAGTAAACTCTGTCTTTATTGCCTAACCACACGGAAGTCATTAAATGCATCCAGCCTGATAGAACAAATTTTAAACAGGTTTCTCTTTTAATTTCAGTACATATATCGATGAATTTACGTTGAACTAACTGCTACCCATTGAAAACGCATTGTTTTGGGAAGAAATGAGGTCAGAGCAAACGATACCTTTAATGACTTAAAGTTAAATTTTTAGCAAGAGAGCTCTTAAACATCTTCCTTTTTTATTTTAGGTTTACTAAATGATGAATTATTTGATTATATAAAGACTCACTATATACATTTCTTCATTTTAAATTTGAATAATTTGAACTTCAATTTTTTTATGGTTTTTAGAGCCTCTTCAGTATCGACCTATATGTAGCCATTCAACTACAGCACATTTTTAAGAAATCCAAAATGACCTATGCTCAAAACAATCTCAAAATCTCAACTGGAATAATTTAAAGAAGCCATGGTTAACAAAATCAGGAAGACTGGAATGGGATTGACGCAAGTCGTGTTCGAAAACTGCTCCGAATTTATCGATAAGTTGAAGAGCTACTTAAATATGGAGCGGGATATACTTAAAAAAATAAATAATCGAAAGTTGGGAAGTATTTATCAAGTCAATTAACAACAATTGATAATCGTCTTAAACAACAGTGAATTATAATTTGCTTATAATACGGAGGTTCTTAAAAACACAACGTTTATAAATTAAAATTCCTAGATTATATTTTAAGGTTCTCTGATGATAGCGTTCACTAATTTCCTCGAAACCTTTCAGTTCTCAAGTTTATTCGTTTTCAGTCTTCGTTCGAATACTCAAAACTGATACATTTTTTTAATAGGAACCTGTAGCGTTATCAAAATAGTTTTTCTTCGTGCGTCTTTATCCAGACACAAAAGGCAGAATTTAAGTAACATTTATAGCGGCAAACGAAACGGAACGCTGCATTTCCATTTTTGGTGAAATAAAAATTGTTTAGATGGGCTTATAAGAGAAGGTGCCCTTAGAAGCACGACAATTCTCTCCCAATTTTTCAACAGAATCTCCATACAGACCTTATTGCACCCCTCTCATTTCGCCAACCTCTGAATATATTAAACTATACCACAATCCTCTCCTCTCTACACCCCGTAACCCTCTAGCACCTCCACACCCATATTAGCGAACAGTTTGTTCGTAAAAGGCGCCAATTTTAATTTGTTGTCCGCACGTATACGTTCCAGGCATGCAATTTGGCAAAGCAAGAGGAAAAAGGGATTTCATGATTAACTTTAGCTCCGATCGAAAACTTTTTGAACTCGCGCTTCTACGGTTTGTCTGCATCATGTCGTTTGTTTTTGTTTGTAAGCTTTCGGTACTAAATCCAACGGGATCTCTGTGACAGCTGTCACGAAACAGCGTGTCACGGCTTATTGCTGCTTTTAAATCGCAGCGTTGGTAATTAAAATCTTACTCCAGGAAAATTATTAAATTTTGTGCCACAAGTTGGAAACTACGAGGCTACAAAAGTAAACTTATTCGTTCGTTTATTAAAATTATTAAACTCTGCCCCCAGGCAGACTTTTACGCCCAACGGCTTTGGGCATAAATACTTAATAAAAATGGTATATCCCAGATTTCAGGGAACTCAAAACCCATCGGAAACCCATTATATGCTTTCAAATTAATACAAACCTTGCGAGGGTTTTGTTTTTAACCATCTATTATACTGAAAACTTCACAACAAGAGCGGCGTAGACTCAAATACTTTAGGGGCTGACATATTTCACAAAATTACAATGTGAATAGGCTGACATTCCGTCACTCAAGGGGGTTATGTTTGAAATTGAGTTTACTTGATCACGTAAATGCATGTGTTCTGACAGATGTTATTTCTTTAAATCATTGGGATAGTTCATTAAGATTATGCCTATAACATTATTATGTTAATAGTAATTTCATAAGGGGATAGTTCTTAGTTTTCTGTTTCTTTCCTATTGACAAGAGTACTTCGATACAAATAGATTTTTATTTTCTTCTTGAAAGATGTTATATTCTAAGAACTTTAGAATTATTATCGTAAACACGTAAAGCCTTTGATAATAAATTTAAATCCAAAAAAATTGGGTAAGCTATAAAAACATTAATTTGACATGAAAGTATATTTCATAAAATAAATATTAATTATTTATTCAATGATGTGATAGTAACTAAAACTAAATGTTATTGATTTAAAATTTTTTAAAAAAAATAGGAAGGTATTCAGTCCACCAAAAAATAGTATCTTTTTAAAATGCTACATTAAAAAAAATAGCTCTGAGAGAATATAAACCAAATATATTTCCATCTTCTTTAAATTATATACTTGATCTAGTGGCTAGCGTGTCTGGCTGGAGGGCCAAGGGCCACGGGTTCGATTCCCGGCCAGGAGGGTTCAGGACTGGCCGTTTGTGTTGTCATTTTCATATTCATCTCGCGGAAGGTAGTGATGGACCACTGCGGAATTGTTTTGCCTTGGTAAGCATAGGGACATCACGGCTATCTGGACACCCAGTAATGGGTAAAATGACTTATCATAAGGGGCATGCATTTTTCGTGGAAAGAGCTCGAGACTAGTTGAAATTCAAAACATTTTAGTTATCGTCTGTGTTTCGTGATTGGGTGTGTTTCTTTCAGTTACGTATCTACTGTCAGAACACCAATCACAGTAGTTCAGTGCGTAAGCAAACGCGTCCCGAGTGTCTCGGTCTGATAAGGTAACGGCTCTTCTTTCAGACAGCCGCCAATCACAAGGAAGAAACCGCTGTTGTGGATATACCTTGTTGCAGTTTAAGTAGTATTCAGATCTTTTCGCGAAAAATTCCTGTCGCTACTTATAATCATAAGTAATTCAAAGTAATTAATATGTGTTTCTTACATAAACAGAAACTGTTTCTTCCATGTGTGAGTAGGCGGACGTGCAAAACAAAGACGAAGTCCGTCGAATGAGAGATTTCATACCTAAAGTAAATACTAGGTAACATTTATTTTAAAAAATATAAATATAAGGTTGGAATAGGATTTTAGTGCACAAAAATTAATTTCGGACGCGAAAAAAATATTTGAAGAATAAATACGTATTAAATTAATCGTTTATTGTTTGACGTATCTTTGACTTAGAGGTGATTGTGACGGATGAGTAAGTGAAACGATGAGATTGGGGAACGAATTAGTGCATAATTGGGGAGCAATAGAAGTAATCCGAGGGAGAAAAAAAATACATGTGGCATACAGCAATATCCACCACGTTTTCTGATTGTATAACATCCGATCCTGGGCTAAAGGAATAGAACCCGAATTACGAAAGTTACTGGCAAGTTATTTGAACACCTAAAAAACATAACTATGGTACCATAAATTCCTTTGTTTTTTCTGTGTCTCTTACTTCAAAAATAACAATTTATCAAAGTTTTAAAAACGAATAAAGAACTTTATTTACTAATAGCAGTTTTTTTAAACTGAGAAGTTTCTCAAAAGGCCTCAATACTAACGGTAATTACATTCTATATACCGTAAAATTACTTCGTCTCAATTAACGCATGGTCTACAAAGGTCTTTAATAAATTAAATTAACACTGATACGTTTGATGATACGAAATTTTGATAGCTTATCATTTTCACACTACGTTTTAATCCCGATATGATATTATATTATATTATACGATATTATTGATGTCAAATAATTTCGGAAACTTTTACCTTAAAATATTACATAACACATACACACGTACTAAAAAAAAATTCTTGATTGGCTCTATTAAAATATTGATTTTTATCTTATAAACCTGCACTGCGAACGTGAAGGGAAAAAAATTATCTTTACGAAGATTATCCTCAAGCACACAGTTCCGCGGAAGCGAAGGACAACCCCGCTTACCTGCAGAGTGTGATCGCTGGAAGGGACGATGAAGGGGGAATGGTGCGAGGATTGTGGGGTGGGGAGGACTGAAGAGAAGTGGCGAGGGTGACGCAAGCAAGTGATGTGTGGACGCGGAGAAGGAGAGGTGGGAGGAACGACAGGACGATAAACAAGCGTGGTAAAGGACAGAAACTGTGGTGGACCGCCTACAGCGAGCAATTGAATCCTGGTTTGAAAACCATTTACCTGGGCGTCGGTCACGCCAGCTGTTCCTGAAGTGAATGACCAAAAAAAAAAAAAAAAAAAAAAAAAAAAAAAAAAAAAAAAAACAGTTTGGCGACTTCCTGACGAGGTAAATGGGTCAAATTAGGGGAAAGGGGGAGGTAGGAAGGAGAGTCTTGGATGGAGAAGGGGACAGAAACTTTACCCAGCCACTCTTTTTATAACTTTGATAAACGCTCTATCCATGTAATTAAACCAGCATAGTGCACAAGTAAACTTATATTTTTTTTTCGCATTGAACCTTCCCGCCGTTGCACCACGTTAGAAATCTAACTCGACACTCTATCCTATTTTTGAAGTGAAACTTCTCTACAGCCAGTAGGATAATTCGACAAGATGACTCATCTGAGCGTAGCGAAAAGTGCAACGCTCAATATTGGCGAAAAAGGGGGAGAAGGAGAATAACAAATAAATTAGTTGGACAACTGTAAGACCAAACGCACTAGAGACTAATACCTGACAGCTCCATAATAACAACACAGGAGAGAGTGTGAAAAAATAACCTAGTGGCAAGAGGTGTGACTGCAAAATATTTCTATAGATAAATTGTATGTTATATTGTATATTATCTGGTGTCAAACACGATTTATGTATTTTTTTTTTTAGTAATTTGAAGCACTGGATGTTAATTTACCCTCATAAATCTGTTCAGTGATTAATAAAAAAAAATTATGTCGGGAAATTTCTGTCATAAGGTTGGTACCTCATGTATTAAACTGATACATTGTTCATACCATGAAGATAAGAAGTAGGCTACCTCCAGGGTTCATGCTGAGAACACTGTCCGCTATCAATCGGAATGACGTAACAACAACGCCACAGTTTAACAGCAAAAACCCAGGAGCTGTCCGGTTTTAGTCTTTACTTCATTTTATAATAATCTTTGCAGGTTTTCCATCAACTTGTTTGTTACAATTGTGAACCTACATTGTGCACTTTGTTTTGCTGGATACTTCAAGTGGATCTACTCATGAGTGAAGATCTACTTCTAACGCACGTGGCGGCCCCAAATACGTTTATTTTAAAATGTAGATGAAAGCTACCCGTCGCTCTCGACGCAGCTTCCGACGCAGTGAAGCTAACTGTTAAATCCATCGGATCTCTTAAGGAGGGTTTTACAGCTATGTTAAAAGCACTTTTATTTTTTTATTTGGGTACACACTTTTACGTGTCCCAGCAAAAAACATCGCGTAAATGATTTAAATAATGAAAGCATTTTCCTCTAGGAATTACGCTAAAATCTTGAATGCCAAAAATAACCAGCAATTAATAAACTAAAAGCAATATTAATTGCTTGGTATAAAAAAAGGCAAGACTTAAAATATCAGCATTACGTTAATAGTTCCAAGAGTATTCTAAGAAAAGTTTATATATCTACAATACAATACAATTTGTTTCAAAGAAAGGAACTCCAAAAAATGTATTCATTTGTTTTAACTACTTAATGTTATAATAATTTGATGTTGTTCGATATCATCAACACTGAATTAATATTTTTGTCTAAATTTATACATATATGTTTAAAGTTTGAATGCAAGGCATTAGAGAACATCTAAAATATTAAGCGGTTTGTTATTAAAATCAGTTTTCAATATATGAATTAGATCTGACATAAAAACCATAATAATATAATTAATGGTTAACGAGTTAAAAATTTCATACAAGAAAAAAATCTTTTTTATGAAAGATTATAACTGCTGTTTACGTCTGATGTCTATCTAATCGTTATTTATAAATTCAAGGAAAAAATAAATTGAATTAAAAAAAGAAAAATATTGTTCTGGTAACTATTTGATATTGAATGCAAGCCCAGATGTAAAGTTTCTTAAGGTACTTCCTAGTGTAATAATTCATAAGTTCCCATAGTGAGCTGTCCTGTTATAACGGCCATTTAATAGATTTGCATCATTAATTTTTATTCTAATAATAATGATTTCAAAACCTCCTAAACTTATAATACAGTTTTTTATTCATTGATAAGTCATATTTTTGTATTTTTTAAACTAAAACAATTAAAAAAAACATTTGTTTAAGTAAGAGGCGGAAGCCGCCCACATTACCCCAAGGTAGTTCCATACCACTAGAAATTAAAATGAATTGACGGCAGTTTTAACACAAAATATGCACCCCAAATAAACTAAGAGTTCCAGACAACAGAATCTACATAGAAACTACTCTTAATTACAACTTCCTTGCTCTGCACTCCATTGTAAGCAAATAAATATGCATGCGAAATGAAGAAAAGTGAACCTATCCCGTTTTTTTATTTGTTTCATTAACACTATAAAATGTTTCTTGTCAGTTTATATTAAAGTAAAAAAAAAAAAAAACTGACACGAAAATTTATGAACATATCTGTAAATTTACTAAGATCCCTGTGTTTGTATGGAATTGAAATTTGTACTTAAGGAATATTCTATTTTTCTTTCAATTTTCAGCAAAAAGTAAATTACTGTTAGTAATGGAATAGAATAAACCAGGGAATACCAACTTAAATGTTCAACGAGGTACCTTTTAACTACGTTTGGCAATCACAGATGGTGCTAGTGCCAAGTAATTAATTTTTTGCAATAAAAAATTAGCACTTAAAGTTTTATAATATTGTCATTTTATGTTTAAAATGGAAAAATTGAGGATTCAGTTACTATTTCATAATAATTATATTGAAATTGAAAACTTTTAAAAGTCCGCCACGACCGAGCGTGGTACACGCACTGTAGTTTAAAAAGTTGCCACTGGAAGCGTTGATGTCCGCCATGTGTCGAAATGGTTTTTGTTACACTCACAGATGGCAGCACGTGTCGCAATGAACTAAGGGGCCGTCCATTATCTTTGACTTATCAGTCTCCCCCGTATAGATTGTCTCTGGAAGAAACAGTAGAAAATAGTGGTGTGCAGTTAAATTATGCTTTATCAGTTGAATGATACAACCTGGAGAATCTGCGACCAGTGCCGTAGGTTGATTTAGTTGAGGAAAGCGTCGAGTGGAGACGCCAAGACCCTGAGGCGAGTGGACGCGCCAGCTCCTCCAGGGAGCGGAGAGGTCGGAAACACGTCGCGACGTCGGGCTGGAGAGAGTCGTTATCGGGACGGCGCCGCCGGCGGGTTTGACGCGCCGCGCCGGGCCCCGGGGTACCGCGGACAAAGCGGCGTTGCAAGTTCTCCCGCTTCCAACTCCCGTGCGCGAGCGCTGGAGTCTATGTACCCTGGGGAAAAAGGACATTAAAATATATCTGCAGTTTCGTCGGTTAGTTACTTCACAGCGACGAGTTTATGTTCGCCACTGCCACAGCTGCACTGGCCGGGAGTAGTCATCAATACTCGCGCGAGACCAAAAAATTCCGGGCGTAATACCTGGTCTTTATAGTGCCCTAGGCCCGAGGAGACCACGGAAAATGCAGCGCTGTAAGTGTTCCCACTCGCGACTCCTCTGCTCGAGCGTAATTTTGATACTATGACGATATCGATGCCAGGTATCGTTCTTAAATAAAAGTATTAAAATTCTGTAACGATTTATCGCTGGTATTGGCATCGATTTGTTTTGAAGTTGCGAATGATGCAATCGGTTGTATCGCAAACACTGTCATGGTCCACACGTAAAATTCTCGTAATTTTTTTCTAACATCAGTTGGCGCCAGTCGTTCATGGGCTTCTGTATCGTTTATCCTTTGGTATCAGCTGCATGAGATTGTCATTGGAATTTTGTAACAATTGGTCTTCGGTTTCTGGTCCGTTAAAGCGCGCCGAATATCTCAATACCCAATGGTAGTGTCAGTCAAGCGTATTTATTATACGCTTGGCGTTAATTCTATTTTGTCGCCATATGATAACGCAAATTTGGCAGATCCTTAAATATAGGTTATTGATTTTATTAATACTATTAGTCTACAAAAGAGTGATACCGCAACAACGCCAGTTGCTATAACGCTTTGTTTATTTCCAATTACCGCAATTGCTATTTTTTTAAAATCCTTTGTATATTTAACCTCAAAAATGACGCACTAACTCTGTAACGTCAAAGAGATATGTATACTTTGGATACAGACGTATCATTAAGCACAAATATTTTTCTACTCCATAGATATGCGTATAAAATATAAAATGGAAGTGTAACAATAGAGTTACATTTAAAATACTGCAGCATAAGTGAAACATGCCTTAGTTATTAAATTAAATATTACAGACATAATTATTCAATGTGAGCATTAGGTGCCTTACGATTAACTATGCTTATAATGACTGAAGCATCTTATATCTGAGAAAATTTAACTTTAAAAGATACAATTGTGAAAGTTTATCTCTTTTTGAAAATCTAAGTTTGCGTCACTGGGAAGTTTTGATGATATTTTGAATTTTGTACTTTATGCCTTTTCGAAAATCTTTGGTTTAATTTTTTTAAATTTTTATGTATTTAAAAAATTGTTGAGATTTTTTCTTTTATGTGTATATATACGTCTGTATGCCCGAAAGTTTTTTGCAGGTTTGCTTTTTGCAGTTACGTCCTTTTGAGTTTTTATATTATATTTTTATTTTGTGGTCACTTAATTTCTTGCTGCTACAATTAACAGTAAACAGCACAGATTTATTTAATACATATTTATATATTTTTCTAAATTCATTTTACCATATAAAATATATATCAGAAAAAAATTTATTTGTACAATATTAGAATAAATTTAATTTTTAATAACAATTCGTTTATATTAAATTTAAGTGTTCGTTATTTGAACGGGTGACCTAGGCGCCTTACAACCTCCTAGTATTTAATAGTGATCGATATATATCGACGATTAGAAAAGCCATGCTGGCTGCGTTCTTCTCCGTGCCCGTGGCGACTGAACCTGTTGATAGCTGTCATCGCCGTGTAGGAGCGCCGAGAGAAGATAGACGAGGCGGATGATGCGCGCGCATCAGGCCGTGCTGGGATCACAGCGACGCGACGCTAAGGTCGCAATATGACAGTAAAATATCGAAACATTATTAACACACGTCTTCTACCCGAACGACGAAAAGAAATAATCGTATTTCGAACATATAGACTATACATACGATAGCAATCAATGCTCACGAGTTAATTTTTTTTCAATATGTATGATCTTATATGTTTTATAAATGTATTTACATGTTTTAAAATATTTCTCAGATAATTTAAGTATATTTAACCTTAAAAATACGAACAATTTATATTTGTATTACCAATGAATAAAACTAACAATCATTCGGAAACTAAATAACCGAGAATTCTGGGAAACTGACGACACAAATGAGTTAAACGTTTTTTACTAGGAAATTATTTTATTCCCATCGTGTTGCGCCAGTTTCCCTGTTGTGATTCCAGCTTGAAACGCTTAGTTCATCGCGAAAACTTCGCCCCCCCCAGGTGGCTCTTGGCTAAGCTCAATAAATGCAAACTGATGTTTTTGCAACGGCGCGAGCACGTCCAAGAGGCTGCGTGGATTTTTTTCTCTCGTGCTGATTATGACAAAAGTCACAAGCGCGTCCAGCCACGAGTGGTCTCAGACTGGCAGGATAGGCTGCGCGGTGAACACTCATGCATTGCAGGGTAGTCTACGTTTCGTGCCTTTGCGGGTGAAGGCGCTCACCTGAAACACCCCCCCCCCCCCCCCCACCTGGCTCGAAAGATGACGTCACCTTCGGGCGTTGAGGTTGGCTACGACCGTGGAGTGACGCATGGGAGCCCCTGCCTTGTTGGCAGCCAGCACTTTGAGGCAGAAGCGCAAGAGGAGGCTTCCTTCATCACTTACGGTAGGCGGTTGCGGGAAGTGTGAAAGATGAATAATAATATCATTGGACAAAATATACTGTTTTATGGGAACTCGAGTAGGTAGACGAATCATTGCCGCTCCTAACTCTTAACTATCCCAACACCTCCCAAACATGCAATACATTTATGCACTTGATGTCGAGACATCAAAATTTGATTACAAATAATAATTCAGGTTGTTTTCTAAGGGGCTAGGACTTAAATCCTAGTTAAGTGATTTGCTCTGCTTAAAAAATATTTTTGTAAAATATATATTTTGTCCATGAGTTCTAGGCTCATTGAAAAGTATATTATTGAGACAAATGTATGAATAAAATACATCCCAAAACCGATAAACAAGAGGTCATTTGTTTTAATACTGTTTTAAATATCCTGTCTGAATTTGAAAATATAGTAATTTTCATGTTTGCACCGTAAGACGTGCTTTTTCAATTTTTGGTTGATATACGGGAACCCTAAGAAAAAGGTTCCACTGCTAAGGAAGATATCGGCTGCGAAAAACACTACCTAGTATATATATTTTCATTTTGTACTATGTTAAGCCTTGTGTCAGTGGTAGAAACAGGGCAAGGCTAATTGTATACGAATAATGTATACACCTGCACCTAATGTGGGTGCCTAGTGTGGACCGAGGACCTCATAGCCAGTATTTAGTCACGTACATTTTCTGAACCACCACTTCTAGCGTTTGGCAAGCGTAAGTAAACCTTTTCAAAATCTATCACACGGTGGCGATATGGATGAACTACAAAAGCAAATGCTAGCTTCGAGCAGAAGATACCATTTCACTCACTGCTTCACAATTTTGTTGATTGCTGTTAAAATTGTGGACCTTGAAAGCTTGTCGTTATCTCGAAATAAAAAAAAATACTGTAATTGTGGCACTGTTTGGACTTAACTGTTATTAAAATCCATAATTTGCCAGTAATTGTGAAAAATTAAATTAAAACTTCTGGCTAAACTGTAACACTACCAATAAAAAGTTTTTAAAGCAGAAAATTTAAATGACATATGACAAACTTGATAAAAAACCTTTTAGTTGCGTTTATTTACAAACATAAATATAGAAATTTTTAAAATGACTTTTGTTTAATTTTACACATATGTACACGAAAAAATAGTATGCTTGTAAACAAAAACATAGATTAGTGGCCTTCGCGGTCAGAATTATCAAACATATATTGGATTGAGACTTTATGTGTTCGCAATTCCTTTTAACAGTTTGCCGTGCTTTCTTTGTTTCAGTCATTTCCGAGGGAATATTGAGAGCGTTCGTACATCTGGCGCTCGTATTTATTTTAAGTAAGAGACAGCTAGGTAGTGATTGGCCCACTAGCGTGGCATTGATTAGTCCTACAGGCCAGACACTCCGGTTAAATTTTAACAGCGTTGACATTGGTTAGTTTTTGGATGGCAACCATTCATCGCAGAAGGCAGTTTTCAAAAACACTCAGTTGGAAGAGTGAGTTCGTGTGAAACTAAATTATGTGCAGCATAAAATTTTTATCAAATTATAAATTTATATAAAAAAGAAATGTGAGTCAATTTTAAAATTTACTCAAGGCTAAGCAAACCACTCAGTTTTTGTAATAACTTATGGGCCTTTTCACACCTTAAGAAAGCACTCAAATAGCAGAGACAGCAAAAAAATTTGACTGTACAGACTTTAACTGAAATCGACGAAAAAATACTGGCTTCAAAAATTATTCTTTTAAGTTTTGAATAAAAGGGAACCCTCCCGGTATTCTCATTTCCACTTCGACTCTTATTTCGTTTTTTTTTTACTATTTCCTCTCTTGGCTAAATCCTTCGCCAAGTGTCATCTGCGCCCTTTCGCGCAGTTTCGGCAACAGCGCGCCCCAGAGCGCGGCCCCTTAGCGCGAAGAGGAATATCTTCGCTAAGTCACAATCAGGAGGGCGGTGTGGGGATAGCGTGTGCTATCGTTAAGGGAGGGAGGACCGTGCTGGGGTGATAAGAGAGAAGAACTTGTCTCAGAGTTTTAAATTGTCGCCATGGCACAAGAGAAAATTCCTCTCTTTCTCTCTCTCTCTCTCTCTCTCTCTCTCTCTCCCTCTCACTTTCTGGGCTTGCATCGTCGTTTTTTTCCCCCTTCCCTAAATAGCCTGAAAGTTTAGGCCAATTAAAATCTGATTGCCACTTGCCCGGTCTGCCGCGTAGCTTGTTCGGCTGGTCTGGGAAATGGGATTTGATGGCGGTTGGGTAAAATTTCGTTGAGTTGGGGGGGGGGGGGGATGAGGCTCGGAAAAGTTTCACCACGAAACTAAAAAGGTTTAAACGTTGCCTACGGATATTACAAAAGTCGGTCACAGCTTTTTAACGACTGGGGATTTAGTCTTCGCATGGACGAATTTTCTTTTGTCGTCGAGGGCACAAATCACTCTCGCTTCCTCGCGGGGATTTTCTTGTCGCGCTAACGACCTTGACTGCTACTTCATTTCCCCGCCTTTTAGTCTTATCGACCATATCGTCGAATGGCATGATGATCAGTTCTGTAGGTTGCCGTTAGGCACTAGCAACACAAAGCTGGTGTCAAAGAATTTCGCACAAGAACGAATAGGAAACCATAGATAGCACAAAAAAACCATAATTGATACACAAATTTACTTCAAAAATACTGTTTATGGTATGATAATTAAAAAATCCATATAAACCATAAGATTTTTCTTGAATTTATGAATATTTATTAAATTAAATTAAAATAAAATTTATTAATATTCATAATTTAACAGAAGAGAAATATTCGTTTTGTTTTTGTGGATATAATTCTACTCAATATAGTACAATATAAGTTAATTTAGATTTATGATTCACCTACGAATAACAGTCACTTTGAAATGTAATATTAAAAATTTGAAATTAACCAAATATTTTTTGATTGAACTATTTTGAAAAGGAAAGTGAAACTTAATTTTGTATATCATTTACAAAAAGATTAAATTTGAGGCTTTATACAATATTGAAACCACATTTATTATAATATCTGCAATATCAAGGTTACATAATTGTTATACATATTGGCACCATTCATGTTTGTGATGTTTGGTGGTTTATTTGACAGACTCATTGAAAGACACAATCATAGTAACTATATAATACGAGCTTCTTTCCATGTTATATTGTACATTTATAAAATGATATTATTTAACCCTAGTTACATCAAGTCTATTAAAAAAAATCCTACGACGTGAAATCTATATTCGGGAAAATAGTGGATGTGTTAATCTCACGCCTTATATATATATATATATATATATATATATATATATATCGGATGACGTTTCGAAACACAGTCATTTACAAAGTACGAAGTGAGTGCTGACCAAATGTTTCGGACGTAAATGTTGAAGTAGAACGATGGATTCAATGGATTCAAACTTCATCAGGAATAAGGGGGGGGGGATATTGATTGAATCCGTGAACGTCGGTTTTGTCAATGAACCCTGGTTAAAAAAACACTGTCGTTACATTTATTTTAACCTCCCAGCGTCCATTTTCAGGTCACGTGCCCCTGGGACGAAAGCAGTTGTGTGGGGTTAAGTCTACTTCCTCGAGACGCAGGCTAAGTGGAAAACAAAGGAACGAGGACGCAGGAATCCGGGCAGGTGGAGAAAGGAGTGGGAAGGAAAGGGAGAAGAGAGGAATGAAAGAGGGTAGACGGCCTGTGGGTGGCTGCCGCCTCTCTTAAAGACGACGTCGCGCTAAAACGGTACGCGACGCCGGAGACAAACCTCTGGCTTGGAAGTTCTCGTCCTAGCACATCCGCTTTCGGCGTCGGACGTCCAGGGATGGGGTGGAAAAAGAAATGTAAGGGGAGGATGGGAGAAGGGAGCGAGAGAGATTGCAGCGGAGGGCCCTTGCTGCGCAAATACGAGTCTAGCGAATCCTCGGGCACTGTTTACATATCATTAATTGCAACCTCACAGCGAACCCACGGCCGGGGAATCTACAAAGACTCTGTAGTTTTTTTATCTTTGGACCGTTTCTTCATGGAAGAAGCGCAAAAAAAATAAATGTGACACCCGAGGGTCACTCGTCACAGTGTTCGAATTGCGTAATACCGTTTTAACGAGTACAAACACGGCCTTCCATGCCACTGTGAATGCGAAATGTCTATCGTAGCCCAATTTAACGAGGTCTTAATATTTATTACCATCTCAGTGAAATGTCATACTCACACACAGTAAAAAAATAGTATTTTTTTTTTGCAATCTAGGCTATTTGCACAAAAAAATTTCTCTCACGATACAAAAAAAAATAATGTTAACGTTACAAAATTAATGATGCAATCCAACTTTCAACGTAAAGAAAGAAATACGTATCTCTACCGTCACTGACATTTTGACTCATTCCATAAAAATTTTTAACCAAAAAATATGTCTAAGATATATTTTATAACACAAATTAGATTTTCTTCTGAAGCTCAGTTGAAATTTAATTTATACAATTAATATATTATAAATTTATATTTTTGAAACAAAGTACTTGTGTTTTTTTAATCACGTTCAGAAAATATAGGAGCCGTATCAGTGTAACATGCTGAAGGAAAGTGGTTGAGATATTTGCAAGCCAATGTTTCAGAATAAAAAAGCTATTAGTTTTTTTGCGTTTTTAATAGAGATGTTTAATTTTTTAAGACAAAACGGGATGTTACATGGTTATGTTAGAATGTTGGAGAATTAACTGTTATTATAGTTAATCATTCTTAACACTGAATGCATTGTTTAGCAAAAATTACCATATGGAAATATATATATATATATATATATATATATTTCATCGTATCATTATCCACTTCGGGCACTCTATAATAATATGTTCCGTGCTATGAAAAAAATAATTCTTTAATATTAACTATGCAGAGGTATTATGGACACAATGAAGAGTTATTGAATTCTAATGACCGGATGATTGTTTGCAAAATATGTTTTGTCGAAATATTTTTTCCGACTCTATATGCAGTTTGTATAACGTTTGGTCTGTTTTCACAAATAAAATTGAACGTTTGGCAAATTCCATTGAAGTCACTCATTCGAATATAATATTCTCTCTCCCCCCCCCTTTTCCAGGCCTTTTTTTTTAAAAACCAGAGTTAGGTAAGTGAAAATAAAAGAGCGCTTGTAACTCAGTACACTTTATGGAAGTGAATTTTCGTTGGTAATTCAAACCTCGACTCGTAAGTATATCGTAAGGAGTAAAATGGCAGAGAAACAGAGAGAGAGAGAGAGATAGAGAAAGAGAGAAAGAAGACAATTTTCGAAATAAATATTACTCACTGTTGAAATACACCAATAAGAAAACTGTGCGTGTTACAGTTTTAAAAAAATTTTGTCACTTGGACCACTCCAAATTAATGAAGGAAATATGAAAATCATAACAGGTAGCACTATCTATGCGGGAAATGCAGAGACTGTCTCAACAGAACTCTCTATGATGTTGGTTGAAAAAAGAGAAACGCGAGCGCGCTGGTAACAAATATAAAATTCAAGGCATTCACAGCTGACTGTTTCGGATCCGAATACCTATCTATTTTCTGAAACAAGCGCATACACACTCTCGGTATTATCCTTTCGTGCATCTATCTCTCTCGGTTCTAATTATTATTATTTTTTTGCGGGCGAGGGGCGAATCATCGCACAAAGCAGAGAACGAAAACGAGCCCAGCAACGTATATAGCATAGTGCTTTCTTTATATCTCTTTGGCCAAATATCAATTCTCTGTTCATTTCGCGTCAGGAACGTTTCACAATAATGTTACACGAAAAAGTTTAATTGAAATTTAGCCTTGAAATTTTACTGTCATCGCGCCCCAAAAAAAAACTGTTTCACTTCAAAAATCGGCTTGTATATTGTCATTATCGAAATGTTAATGTACTAAAGTGTGTGTAATTGGCAAGAAGCTGGAAGTCCGGGATGGTTGGCGAGGCGGGGGCGGGTCCGAAGTCAAGGAGGTAGTTGGTAAGTCATCGCCCACGTCCCAAAGGTAATCCCGAAGCCTCGCGAGGAGTTCCCGCTCGAGCCCCTAGTTTGCGCGGCAGTTCGGCCTTTGAATATATATACTGTATAGAAGTCGCGAGCGGATAGGATTTACTCTACGTTTTTCAGAAGCGCATGATGAGCAGCTTGGGAACTTCACCGCTGCAGTGCGCTGCCGTAACGCCCTGTATCGTCTTAGTTGTTATTTACACGTTAGAGCGCAGTCATGTCGCCCGCTGTCATTCCCCGCACCCCTCATCCATCATTCACTGCAGCTCAAGGTCGTTCAACGTGAGGGGGAAGGGGTGTTCGAAGAGTTCGACACTTGTCCGCTAGGGACCACCACAAGTCGATGCCCTAGAGATGGTGGAGATTGCGGCGGTGAATTAACCAACTACCTCAAACCGTATTAGAAATTTTAACCTGGGCTGGCGACTTATATACAGTATATATATTCAAAGGTTCGGCTTCGCAACCCTTCGTCCTCCCTCCGCCACCCCTCTCCAAGGGAAGGTCCCGCCAGCTCGCGGACTGCAGTCGAGCTCGCTTCAGGCCGGCAGCTCGCGCCTGCTGACTGTGCCACGTCACGCGTGGGGATTTAACACTTCAGTTTTTCCCCACAGCTTTGCCCGATCAACTTCCGAGAGTGGAATTCGCGCTTTTTCTCCCGTCTCAACAACGACATATTATATTTTAACCACAATATTCTTTTGTTTGGCGTGTATACGTTATTAAAAATCAGACAATCATAAAAATATGATAGAAATCTGGGAAGTAACGGTAAACCTCATTATCGTCTCGCCTTGATAACGTCTTGACTTTTATTCTCAGAGACGCAAAGGTTCTGTGTCGTTTCTTAGGATAAGTATATTTAGCCAGCTCGTTAGTGAGACCTTGAGTGTGCTATACGGGATACCGGTTTGTTTGTTGCTGGAGGGATGTTTGTCGACTTAAATAACTCTAAGGCCGGTATTCCAAGACACAAAAATAAGGGTTTAGAGCCGATACTACAAAACTTCCGGTTAATGTAGGGAATAAGCACTGAATAGCATATTCAAAACTTCGACCTTTAGTTTTGTACCTTGGAATATCGGCCTAGGTGTTGAACATAATGCACCTGTATCCTAACCGTATTCTTAGTGCACAAAACCGCTCCCAAACCCTTAGAGAACTCACGGCTAGACCATTATATTTAGGGAATGAATTTTGGTGTCCTATCCGTGACCTATCTTTGTCCAAACTTCCACACATTTTAGGTGATTTTTTTCCAGATGGCGGACCCGCGTCTGGTGCCATTAACTCGTATGTAGTAACTATCGTGATCATCGGGGGACGTACCAAGCGTGTGTGTCAAATGAAACTTTACGGTGGAAAAACTATCTTGGAATACATTTTGTACACTTTAATGTTTATTACAATAAATAATCGTAACTTAATAACTTGTGAAAATTAGAAAAGCGATTCTAGTATTTTTGCAGTAACAATGGTACTGAGGGTTGCAAAATGTCCACTAGAATGCATTCAAACATTTTTTCTAGCATCGCGCATGGCACTATTTATTAAAACAGTTGCTGATATGTTCCCTTACAGAAATTCGGTTTGGACACGTTATGGAATACGGCCCACGAGTTAGGTTACAGTTGTATCCCAACAAGGCAATGATTATTCGCTACCTTACCCGAACGTCTTGAAATACCACCATATATGTGTATTTCGGCCTCAGCACTTGCACGAACCAGCTGAAAATAATTATCGTTGGAAAGAGGAGGTTCTTTTCCCCATGGTTCACACACAGGTGCTTCAATGTCCGGCGCCGAGTGAGAGAGACAGTTACAGGATGGTCTCAAAAGTTGGTGCGGCGTGCCTAGTGTACGACGGCGCTGTACCCTATCCGATGGAACCAGAGAGCGAAGATGACACCCATAAAATTATTTTTCTTTTCAGATTTTCATTTTCAATAATTAACCAATCACATTGGGGCTTGTTTGAAAGTCAAACATGGTTGTACTGCAATTCTAATAACTAGTCCTATAAAAAAACTGTCACTTAAAAAAACCTAGAATATTTTCTAAGTGGTTTTCATCTATTTAAAGTACTATTAAATTAAGTCATAAAAATTAGATTTCCACTCCAAAAGATTTTTTAAAAATAAAATCAATTAAAATAAAAAGAGCGATTAAAAAAATATATTTAACTGTTATTTATGATTTCATACAAACACGCTGGGGCACGTTAAATTACTTCTTCGCCAAGAAAACTGCGAAGCACAAACTGTAACTCAAATCTCCTGCACTGTAGTTCTAGACCAGCTGGAGTGATTCGAGGAGTAGAATTAAAACGTGAAGCGAGCGAAGCTGTTGGGGTGGTTGGGGGGTTGGGAGACGAGCAGGAGGAGCTCGGGACGGGTGTCAGTTACGGCTCGGGTCTCGCGAGTCGATAAACCGACCGCGAGGAGACTCGCGTATTCAGGAGCTGTCGAAACCTCCCCAGGAGGCCGCCGCAGATTCTCTCCCTCCGGGGAAGGGTTGCAGGCACACGCGGCGGAAGACATGTAAATGGGTGGAATGGTTGGTGGGAGGGACAGGAGAAGAAAACGTAGGGGGGGAGAAAACGAGGAAATGAAGCCGTAATTGGCGGGAGACGTCGCTACCCGAGAGCGTTCTGCCCCTCTAATATTTCTAAAGGCACGTGCGTGGCGTGCCAGCTGGTGGTACCAAAGTTGCGAAAGATGCGCGAAGCTGTGGGTATCCAAAAGACCGGCCGCCGCCTAACCTGGATGAATGAAAAAAAAGAGTAAAAGAGGGACGTCGGATAGTGAACGGGGTGGGAAGGGGCAGCAAAGGGGTTTGCTAACGAACACGACGACGCAAAAAAAAAAAAAAAGCAAATTGAAAAGGAGAGGAATTTAAGCTCGTACCGATGAAGACCTTACCTGCGGAGAAAACGAAGGATCATTACCAGCAGTGTGCGGTATTTTCATTCATGTTCTTTTTTTTTCGCTCCCACAGGTGCTGAGACTCCGCCGTGATCCGTTAACGAGCGGACACGAGAGGTTAGGTAAAAAGCCCTCATTCAGCGATGGTTACACCGCGACAAGCAACGCAATATCTCCCGACGCTTCGCGATATATTTTGAATCATATATTCGCTTCTTGCTTTGCTAAGGCAAAAAAAAATGTGTATGCATAGTTGTGCATATCCTCAAGCTGTGTTTTTAAATTTCGACGTATTTTGCTGTGTTGTTTTTAAACTTAAGGATTTCGGTTTCAGATCCAATTTTTGAAGAAGTTTCTAGTAAAACTGTGCCGTCTTTGTGTTTTTAAGATTTTCCAAAAAGCATGCAGAGCTTAAGGTATAACGCAATTGTAAAAAAATTGCTTAAAATGTCTGAAAAGATAACTTTAAATAGTGCTTATCATATAGAAAACCTTCATTGTTAGTATGCTAGTAACATTCTCGTATTTTGTCTCTTGCTATTGTTTTTTCGGAGAATTATCACGAATATAATATTCATATAATACTTTTTTTTGTGGACAATCATCACGTTTGCTTTTATTTTATTAACAATAAATAGTATGATTTATGGTAACCCTCATAAAGCGACCCGACATGGGACAGAATGTACCTTGTGCTTAGAGGCTATGCGGCACCCGATGTATCAGTAAGTGTCACCCTTATTCCTCCTTCGCTTGTAGTACTCGAACATGATAAATATTTCCAGTAGACAGCCATATTAGTAAATTTGAGTATATTTGAAAGAAATACATTTATTGCGACTCCTGGAATATTCCTACCAAATTTTCTGTTTTATAGTTCATAGACAACAAAATAAACGCCAACTCAAAAGTTTATATAAGCATTAATGAAGAAGATAAATAAAGTAGTTTTGCACAAATTATTTCCAGACTAAAACAAAAATATAGACATAAAAAATCTCAGTAAAGTTAGTTAATGCAGAAAAATCATACTAATCGGTAAATATGTTTTTTTACACCTAAAACTCTTTCAAAATAAATTCTTCAATGTGAAAATATTGCATACATTTAAAGTCATAAAATATTTTTACGTCCTATTTTTTTTGTGGTCTGGAATCATTTTTGATACCACCAACAACTACTCCAAGTGTAGGCACAGTATCAAATCCTTTAAACCATAATCTACATATACTGTGTAAGTTTTTAACCTACATTTACTGTGTAAGAATAAATTTTTCGTTTATGTTCTTACCAAAAGTATGAAAAATTGTAATATTGTGGTTTGTTGAACTGGCAGATTTCTCAACAAAGTTTATGTTTACGCAGTTTTTTATCCTTACCTCTTTAACATCTCAAGCCCCGCCAATCTGTTCAGATTCGTGGTGATCCTTTATGTCCTGAGTGGTTTAGCGGCGAGTTCAAGAGCAAAGGTTCTTAAAATGACGCCCAAACCCTTTATTCGGTTTAAAGCGTTCCAAAGGTATAAATTATTTTGAAGTCCCTTTATTATCTTACGCCTGTATATAAACAATATATGTTTAGTAGTGATGGGTCGAATCCCCATTTTTCTCGAATACAAATCTCGAGTGCGAATCCCAAAGAGTACCTCTAATGTACCCCTCGAATCGAAATCTGGGTCTCAAGGGTCAATAATAAAATAATATACAAGAAATTGATAATATTAATAGCTGTGTTGATACATTCGACCATTAAAACGTATTTTTTTACAAACCAAGTTTTCAGAATCAAAATATATATTGTAGTTTTACTTATACATTACAATGTTAATAGAAAAACATCTTGCGGAATGGTAACAGGATATGCATGAAGAACAAAATGACAGTCAACTTCAGAGGTTTTTAGTGCTGATTTTTTTTTTTAATTTTATATTATTTACTCTAATATTTTTTCCTCAAATATCGAATCCTTCGAATACTATGATTTCATGGTATTTGAAGATTTAAGGATTTGATTGGCTCATCCATAGTCTTATGTTTATTTTATTTTACACTAGTTTGGCGTGAAACAAATGAACACTCGTCTCCAAAGATCACTTCGTAGCTTATCTTAGTTAGTGGCTGCCTGCTATTGGATCGAAAATAACATGGCTGAGAAAATCGTGGCTGGGTATTGAGTCCGAAATATTTTTCAAGGCTTGAAGTTGATGAGCCAACAACACCGCGAGAGGAATGATACAGAGATGGAATACAAATATGAACTGAAATATCGAGGTTTGAGAAGGAGCAGAAATTCAACTGGTTCATGACCTAAATGATCACGATAAAAAGAAACCCACCGCCCTAGTTGTACCTTGCGTGGTTGTTTCGCGACGACTGGAAACCTACGCTAGGCGGGCAAGTGGAGGATGATTGAGGATCGAGGAAGAATGGTTGGGATTTATTCGAGCTGGCGACTCGTCACGAGAGAGGCTTCTTTGCCAATAAGAAGACATTCACAAGCAGATTTACGTGATACGTAGCCACATCCGGCCTTTGTGTCCGAATAAGTCATGGATTTACGCATACGGCTAAATAAGTCGGTAGCTAGTCAAAATTAAATATATATATATATATATATATATATATATATATATATATATATATATATATATTCTTTAAAAAATAGCAATACGATACTTGAGGTAGATATTATCAACGCATTATAACTGCAACGGTAATGTTTACTTTATTTTAAATTCACTTTAACGCAACGAGATCAAGAGTATCTAGAAAACTACTTCCAATATTTTATTTAGTCTCGCACATACAAACATTCTTGTCAATATTCTGTGAGAAGACAAAATCGACACTCGATCGAAACTCACGTAAAACCACTCACAGTGAACTAGGTTTATGCAAGTTTGTAAACTCTTAATGATTTTCATGCATTTTTTTGTGGTGTGGCTGTCTGTAATAATGCGCTCTGCTTGCCTTATTTTGGCGCCATTCTGTTACCACGGATGAACGAAATATTCATGGAGATTCTTTGATGGCACGTCGCTTTGCCGCAGGCCTGAGCCATATGCTAGTGTAGCAACTTTCCCAAGGAAAAACGATGTCAAAATAGAGAATGAAGAATTACTTACTAACAATTCTTTGTCATTTACATAAGCATTCAACGCTGCCGCTAACGACAAGCATTCTCATTTACAACTTATATTTCTATCACGATATGCCAGTGTATAAAAAAAGGACACTAGAAAATATCAAATATTTTGAAATCATGAAACATAACGTAACTGGAAAGGAATTTTTTTTAAGAGTGGATTATTGAAATAAAATAATAACCTAGCACTTTAAAATTACGATTTATAGTTTGGCAAAACCATATATACATTTACTTTGTATCTTCAATGATGTAAGTAAAGATCTAACATACAAACTAGCGCGAAAACAATTTTATACCAACAAAAAATAGCTAAATTTATATTATTGAAATAAAATTAAACAAACAATTTTACCATAAAGAACTTACAGAACTATTTTTTCATACACAAAATAAACTCAGGACAATGATTAAAATAGTACCAAAATATTGTCACACACACAGCATTTTATTTTATTTAAGGGTCAAAACACATTAAAATAAATAGGCTTAACACACTTAGTATGTCACCAATATGAACATAATGTTTAGTATAGAAACTAAATTTAATATTGTGAAGTTATGAATGCTTGATTTACATAATATTTATGGCTTATACACATATTAACTATTGTTGTGTTAACTCATTCATCCATATATACATTTATGTAGCAAAAAATTATTGGTATTGTATGTTAGAAAGTTCGAAGATTTCATTCTATACTCCTACCTTCTATTTGCAAGAGTGTGGCGAAAATACCGTACATTTGAACAGCTTGCGTTATCTGTTGAGGATTTGGGAAAATCAAGATCTTGGCCTTGAATAGAAAAAAAAATCTTCCTCTTTAGCGGCTAGGTTGTGTCTTCAGGTTAGATTGCGCATCGCTGCTTGCCAAACTGGAGCTTTACGAGATAAAAGAAAGTTGGTAGCATGCAGAGTGTTGGTAGACGTTCTTCTTCACGTCCTCCTCCAGAGGTGAGAGTTTGCAGGGAGAGGGGAGGGAGGGCTTCCCAATTTCCGGGTAATCTGTGAGGATTACACAGTTTCCTCTCCCAGATCACTTCTCTGCACGAGATCCTTAAAGCTTTATCCCTCCTCTCCTCCCTCTTCCCAAATCATTGCGCTACCCTTTCGAGATTTTTCCGAGGTCTTTCAAACTCGAACCAGCGACAGAAATGTAGTGCGGAGGAGGAATTGCATTGCATAAAAAAGTCGAAATAATAATAAAGCCTAATGAATATTTTATTTTTTCTCTAACATATTTTAGTTAAAAACAATACATATTTCCGAACTAACAAACCATAATGAGAATATAGAAATGTTTTCCAGAAAGAAACTCTAAGTAACGCACAAAACGTACTGAAACATAAATTGAACAAGAAAAATGTTGCAAAAATAACCAATAAATAATACAAGTTATATAAATAGTTATAAGGTATGATATTCGGATAGAAATAAAAATTAAATTAAAGAAAATTAACAAAATACTTTTAATATAGTATTTTAGATTATATTCGGAGATTTATTTGTGACAGTGCTTAAAGCAATTTTTTATCTTTGGCTAAACCTATTGGGTGGTTTATAAATTATTGTTTTTAAATATTTAGTCATTATTATTACTATTTTAATATAAAAATGTGATAATTTTAAAAATTTTAATTTGTCAAGTGTTAACCTATCAAATTGTATTGATGATAATTTGTACGTATTGCAATTCTAAATAAATCTTAAAAAATATTTTTTTTATTGACTAGCTATAGATACAGTTTCATAGCAGTGAATTAATGAAATAAGTTTTGATCATTACTATAGGTAAACTTAATGATTTACAATGATTAACTTTTATAATTATTTTCAAAATTATATAAATCAATTTATAGCACTTAATCGTTTAAAAATTATTTAGAGTTAGATATCACTTAAATAAGATATTTCAAAACAATGATTCTGTTAACATTTGTTAATGCTCAAGTGAAAAATTATACAACTAACACATATAACTATTATTTACGTAATACAAACATAAACTTGCTACTGTATCGATATATATTTATGTGTATATATATATATTTTTAAATGTTCTGAATACTTTTTACACGTGATATGATAAGAAGCGTGTTTATTATCTGATGGTTGAAGAAATGTTTGAATGACCAACGCACAGTAAATGTGGGCTATTACTTTTAAATGGTTTGAAATTTATGATTAATTTTGTAGAACCACATTACATAAATGATGCCATGAAAAAAAAAGAGAAGCCTCTTTTAGATAACAATGATGTAACAATTACATTATTTGTTACTAAGTTTGAATCTCCATATTCCTAGCCATATGCTGGACTTTTTAAAGTTGAAACATTAATTTTTATTTTTAAATATATGGTTGTATTTTTTGAGACCCACTTGCCACGATATCGCAAAAGGAAATGTCAACCCACTGCTCAACCAAATTGTGAAGAAATCCAGTAACAAGCACCGCGGTGTTGCCAAAGTTCGCAAAGATGAAGTCTCAGGTAAAGAGACACCAACATTATAACGTAACAAATGTACTATTAATTTTTTAAAGATTTTAAGAAATAGTTTTTTTTTATACTTTAGGGCGATGCCAATATTAAAATACAATACTATTGTGGGAAATATTAAGAAGAAAAAAAGTATAAATTTCATTCTGGGGGAAACTCTCAGGTGTGAAACTGTTGCGATTGGTCCACTCAATCTGATTTAAGTTCAGTGCCTGCACCTCCGATCCGGCTGCCGTGTGATATTTACGCCCTGATTGGTCGCGTGTAGCGACGAGGCCTTGGCCGGGAGGAGCGGCTTGTTGACGACTAATTGGACCGTTTAACACGGGCTTGTCCACCGGGTCTCTAGGTGCCGGTCGCTCGCGGCGTGATTGCTCTTGCGGGTCGCCCTCTGTTATCCACGTAGAGGGGGGAGGGGGAGGAGGCTGCAGATGGCATCCGGCTTCCCCCTCCGCGACATACAGGCTTGCCCCTGGCAACCGCGACCACCAGCCGTACACGAATACCCGGCGGGATGGTCTGCGCGTCCAGGCGGTCGACCTGAGCGTTGCAGCGACGGACAGGCAATCGAGATCCCAGATGGGGAAAAAAAAAAAATTGTTAGCTAGCTAAAATCCTATATATAGTTACGCTCATCACTCACTCACTGACTCTATAAAGTCAAAGATATATAGTATACCTTGGAGACAAGCGTATCATGAAGCACAAATATTTGCCTACTCCATAGAGATGTGTGTAAAATAGAAAATGAAAGTGTTACAATAGAGTAACAGTTTAAATACAGCTACATAAGTGGAACACACCTTAATTATTAAACTAAAGTGTTTGTTATATTCATCATTAGGTTTCTTACAACTAACTATGCTTATGATTACTAAAAACGCCTATATCTAAGAAAGTTTAGCTCTTAACGAAAATCGGTGAAATTTTTTTTCCCATTTTGGAAACCTAAGTTTCTGTCACTGGGAGTATTTTAAATATATTTTGTATTTTGTTCTTATACCTTTTTTTTTGTAGTCACGCCCTCTTTGAATTTTTATATTATATTGTTCTTTTGTGGTCACTAATTTTTTCCTGCCAAAATAACACTGATCGACTTTATATATTTTTTAGTATATTTTTACCATATCATATATATTAGAAATTGTTTTAATTTGCACAATATTAAAATAAATATAATTTTTAATAAAAATTTCGTATACATTAAATTAAAGTGTTTGTTATATTAATAATTATTCAACGACCGCGTTAGACACCTTACAGCCGCCTAGTAAATCTGTAAGACTGAAAAAGTAACGCTAAATGACAATTTCGCTTATGATGCATATTTCTTATGAATAGTTGCCAGTATTTTAGATCAGTTATGAAACCAAATAAGTTTAAAGTGAGACATACATCCTTTCTTTATTTACAAAATTTGTAAAATTTTATTATTTTTGGCTTGAAATAATTATATGATCTTAGCGTAAAAGATATTTAAGGAATTATATTACCTCAAAGCTAGTGCACCTCGAATAGATTATATTTGAGCCACACGAAGTTATATTAATCATCCTTATTTTGCAATTAATTTCACTCAGAAATAAAAATTAATAGAACTGGATTTATGTTTAAAATAACTTTAAAATTCGTTCTAAAATTAACTCACTTTCCAACATTTAACACCTACATTAAACTAGAGGTTGAACATTGCAGCCCTAGACTTAATCTTCGCGTTTCATCACGTTCGCCTCCTGGTGTTTTAAAGGGCAAAGCTTATTAACTTTAGACAATGTATGTGTTTCATAACATCCTTGTTAAAAGTTTTTGCGTTCTCTCTGCGGGAAGTTCTGTTACACAAGCTTTACCATTTCTCTTTGAAACTTTGGAACTCTGTTTAATTTACCTTACAAGAAAACAAATCAGAATGCACATTTAATTATCTAAGAAACATGTTTTTACATGAACTAAATGTATTTTGTTCTAGTGACATTTTTCTTCGAAATAATTTAAGAATATTGTTATTACCAAAATATAAACATACGAGTGAAATGTTTTCCAAAATGATGCCTTGTTTAAAAATATAGTCTCAAAGTTTTAATTATAATGTTGAGGTGACAAATCTAACAGGTTCACTGCAATACAAATACATCGTTCATAATCAGATACTATCTTTTTAATTGAATCGGTGCTGAACTTAATTAAGTGTGTTATGTTCTTTGACGTTAATTGATATATTCTGGTCAGTATTTAATTTATGTTTAGTGTATCCTTACTTTTATTTCACCATGTTAAAGTGCGCCAGATTAACCATAACAAACATTATTTAAAAAGATTTAAATGAAACTTTGTGTGAGATATCGTATGCCTTAATTCAAACACTGGCAGTAAAATATATTGTAACCTTACATATAGTCGGAACTGAATCTTTATATAGCTACCGTGAAGAAAAAAACGCATAATTGTTTTTTCTGTAGTGGAGGTATACAAGCCAAACAGGGGAAAAAAAAACCAAATTTCCAGTGAAGCATTTAGGAGTCAAACTTACCACCTTTAGAGTGCAAATGAATCAAACGAATCATATATTTTTTTTAAAAAACATGTATACACTAAACTCTCCCATTTGATTTAAAATACAAAAACCACGGGCCAAAATTCACCTAACACAATATAACATAAACAAAAGTGATAAATTCTTAAGATATTAATTTGATATAAAGAATAAATAATTTTTTTTTCATTGAAATAATTAGGATTATTTTTTTTGTAAATTTACGGTTTATCTGAAGCCATACGAGAAACTAAGAACAAGAAAAGATTTGACACTATTTTTATCTTCATAGTGAAAAAAAAGTACTACCTCATGAGTTGGTTATATGGTTTGTTAAGGGAAGGTGTTGCTCAAATAAATGAATATTATTTCGTTTTAAAATCACGCAATTTTTTTGTGTCACCACCAACAAGAACAACTTTATCCTAAGGTTTTATGCGAATTTTGGCGTGTAACACCTTCTAAAATGTTTACATAAATATAAAATGATATGTGGCTTCTCAGTTTATCATCAAAAATCTCAATGTCAGAGAAACATGCATTTTATACTTGTTTCACGTCCCACAAGGCACATAAAAATTAAATAAATTACAAAATTTAAAAAAAAAATCGTTCAGGCATTTGCCCTTAGGAAATGAAACAAACTACATAATTTAATACAGAAGGAGGGATGCAAAATTCAATACAAATTTTTTTTTTACACAAAAAAAAATGCCAAAGGTTCCGGCAGTTCATAAACAAAATTTAATATTTATTATAGACAGAATACAGCTTTAAAGAAAAATGTAATGTCTGTGCGTGGGGATGAGATCACGCTGCTTGAACAATAGGCTAGCCGACCAAGGCCTCGCACGCTGTTCACCCTCGCTCGCGCCTGGAATGTTCTTTTCCCCTCGGCGGAGTCTCCCCGTGGTGTTTCTGGCGGGCGGGAGTTGGAGAGTGGTGTCGCTGATGTCTGAGCTGCGAGCTGCCCATGGTGTAGAGGGGGGAGGGACACCAGCTGGCGACCCCGCGCCATTGTCGGCCGGCTGAGGTACGCGCGCCCGCGGCGGCAGCTCCGGGTTTATGAGCGGAGCAGAGGCAGCTCGGAGGTCCCGAGTTCCCGTAGGCGAAGGCACCGCCTCGCAAAAAGCGCGGCTCAAAGTTCTAACAGGGTAGAAGAAGGGGGGGGGGGGGTGGTAAGGGGTGTGTCTCAAGGAATAGCGTATTCATGGGCCCCGGGAGTAAGGTGATCACGAGGGCTTGGAGCAGCACAGCGGTAAGGGGGGGGGGGGGGGGAATTGCTATAGCTATCGCCCCAGCTTCGCCGTCGCTGGTAAACAATGACTTACAACCCAGGGACAGATATCTGCAAACAAGAACAAGTTTTGCTCGATGAGGGAGAAGGAAAGGGAAGGGAGCTGGCGGTGAGGCAGAGACAATGGGGGCTTAAAGTTCTCAACAACTCTTCGCCTTATCGCCGCAACAACCTTCCTCCTCCTCTCCACCCAACCCACATCCACTACTTCCCCCGCCTTACCCCTGGAGAACGCGGCAATTCGACCTGTCCGGGGATAAATTCCGCTGTCAGGTGGCAGTCCCCAAGGTCCCATGGTGTCTCGTGGAGGAAGATGCCTGCTCTGATATAATAATCGTACCCCTGAAGTGGAAGGGGAAAAAAAAAACCTTTGCCTCACCAAGAAAGATAAACTCAAATGTAAACACCAGTTATTTCGAAGAAAAAACTATTTGTAGCAGCTAGTCACAAACTGTTGAATTCAAGACGGAGTATTTTAGTTTCCACATCCCCCCGCTGAAAAAAAGAAAAAAAAAAGATGACTAGCATTGTGCTTCAGACAAGCTGGCTTTCCGCTTCGTTTCTCACGAGAGAAGGTTTCGCTCGCTGAAAAACCCTCGCGGTTAGTTCAACACTCGGCCTCTCGCGCTAATGGAGACGGCGTGTGCCTGTGTGCCTGAGCAACGACGCGAACAAACTTCTCTCTTGGAAACCAGCTTAGTGTGAATGTGCAGGGCACAACATTCCTACTTCTTGGAGTGTGCTTTCTGAGCATCTCGCAACAAGGAAACCCCATCTGCCTGCCTTACTGCCCGTCGCCTCCAGAACTTCAGTTAACACGAAGTTTGGGACACACGTTGCTGGATAAAAATGAAGATATTATTTTGCTTATTTACAATTCATTCATTGATATTTTACTAACTGAACCAGAATAATCAAAGAAGCATGAAAGAATATTATAAATAACGGGTCGTACATTAAAGAAACAGCTGTATTAAAGTTATTAAAATTATTTGCAATAGACTACTCCAATATTATGTTCACTTTAACAGCTCCATTCGAGCTAAATAGATGAAAACAGCATTTGGAGCAGAGCTGTGGCCCGAGACAGACATGAAAAAATTCTTATGAGCAACTAACCTGTTCCGTTCAAGATGGTAGTTTTAACAGGTGCTGCATGCTGGTCACCAAGATGGCGGGGATAAGAGATGCTGTCTGATCACCGGCTTCAGTTCTGGGCGGCATGCCTCCCTTTCACCGTCGGGACATTGCCGAAATGTTTCGCTATTGTCGGCCGGAGGCTTTGCGCCGCCTCTGGCGCGAGGGAGGGAGGTCGGAAGGCCATAATTCCTCGTCCCCTCCCCCGACCCAACCCCTCCAACTCCGCGGCAAAGGACCACGGGTCACCGCCTTGGACGCCTTTCAAGTATCGGACAAAGGAAACTGTGATTTATCATACCCAGCGTCCGCGCTCTCTCGGGCATCCAGCGGAGGCAGCGCTCTTTTAAATTATCCTGACAATTATTCCTTAGCCACGAATTGTATACTGGTCACCTTCATGCCATTTATCACGGTAAATAAAGACGAATATTACCGAGAAAAAAAAGGCACTGTGTGCACTTACTAAACTTTAAGATACAGACGACGCAAAAGCGATCCATATTTCTACTGAAGAACACTAGTTGATTATAAATTGAACGGTATTAAAAACAATTTAAATATTGGTTTGAGTTCATTTAATGCACAAGCAAGTGTGTTAATATTCGATGTTTTGGAAGTTAAGTAACGCTCCTACGCTGTTAAAAATGTTCACCTTAATTGTACGAATAATACTGTTTACAAATTATTTATGTTTATTCGTTAATAAATAGTTGTCTATGACCGGTGTTCAGTTTAATTGCTTTGAAAATAATTAAAAATTATAATCTTATAATATAATCAAAGAATTCCAAAGCTTGTAAAGTCTTCTGAAAGGACACTCCTCTTTCTTTTACGTGTGTGCTCACCTGGTTTACAACGAAACACGTGATTCAGAAGTCAGAATTCCTATTGTAGTTACTTGGATTCGGGGTGTTAGCCTTTTAGAAGGCTAAGACATAGCCGACGTTTCGGTAGACGTTGCAGTCGCCATCATCAGGGAGCAACGCTTACCAAAACTTTGGTGATATCCGCATTCGACGCGGTTACAACCCAGAAGCCAAGCAACTCCAGACATTGGCCGCGAAAGCCTACGATCTTTATTAACAAAGTTCCAGTTGTCTGAGATTATGAAGAACTCTTCATTTATTTGAAGTTAATACTTCTTTGAATTTACTGTAATTTTTAACAGCGTAGTCGAACGTAGACAGACGTCTTCACCACGCTGTAATCTTCAGTTGAACCCATTCGTCTCCTTATTGGACAAGAACGCGTCTCGGTAAACAGTGCAGACGTGAGCTGGGAAGGGAATCCGGGGCTAGACAGCTTGGCAACACTGGAGCGGCTCTTGGAGACACTTACGTCGGATGCGCAGTCGTCGTGGAACTCTCTAGTAACCCCCCCCCCCCCCTCCACCACGAGAACACCCGAGTTGGTAGATGACTTTCGGCTCTCAAATAAACCGCAGCGGTGTGCACGCACGCACGCACACACGCACGCGAGCACGCACGTGGAAAGCGCCGCCGCCGGCTCTGATGCGAACTAATTCGTTCCAGCGGCTGTCTCTCCCTGCGCGTTTAAACAATCCAACCTGTGAAATTGGCTCGGGGGCGCCTTCTTAAGCCGTGTCGCCAATTCATCAAGAGAGTGTGCGCTCTCTCTCTTTCTCTCTCTCGCTGAACTACCACTTTCCCACTTTCACCCGCCCTTCTGCGTCACAAAGTGTGCCGTACAGCTGTCCAAACTCGAAGGAAAGTAAGCCAAAGCAAAGCACACTCGCTTAGCTCTCTTGCACACATTTATGGCAGCTAATAGTTAATGTTTTCTGGTTTATGTCTCATTTCTTTTAAACGTTGTCATATATATATATATATATATATATATATATATATATATATATATATATATAATTTCAACTTCTCTAAATATTTCCTAATGTTAAAAATGTGATCATACTCCTGTTTTCAGGTGAGCTCAATCCACAAATGTTGTTATATTATGTAATAAAAGCTGGCGCATACTAGCCACGAGTGTGCACATCAATTATAATTAAATGGGCAAATCACATGATTAAATTTGTAGCCTTAAGTTTTAAAGTCTTATATTTGTTAAAAGCTATATATATTTATATATGATTTCAGCCGATCACACACTCTCCAATGTAGTTTATTGAAGTCATAGTGTGGGAATTTTTTTTTTTTTAAGAAAATTTTTAACCTGCAGCAGCAAGATGTGACGCAGCCAAGCAAGCTCCTGGATGTGAGGATAACGTGGCGGGCAACATGACAAGCGAGGTCAAACCAGAAGCAATCCCTTGTGCGAGGGCGTGTACGACGTGGAAGATGCTCCGCTCGGCCGGGAATGGCCACTGCCTCCCCGCGAGTGGCCGACGCTGTCGCTGGACGGTTGGGTCTCTCTCGTGGGCCTCGCGCCCCGGGGAGGGGGATCGGGGGGGGGGGGGGTTGGAACCAGCGCGGGGGCAGGAGTTCGAAGAAGAGGGCGGGGCAAGGGCAAGGAGGACCCCGCCGGGGTCAACCATTGGAGCCGTCAGTTCGAGTCGCCGTCGTTCCCCGGGCGGTGGTTGCGACTAACGAAGAGTCGACACGACGCTGATTTAACTCTACAAGCGCGAGCCGGAGGGAGTGGAGCTAATGGCTGAAGCAGTTCAAGTAAGGGTTAAGTAGGGGAGGATATGGAGTTGTGAAATGGCAAACATAAAGACCAAGATATTTAAGCGCTACTCTGCTACGACAGAGCTTTAAACTATCTTTGTCTTCGAGGGTTTTTACGAGTCTCTCGTTTAATGTCACTCGGAAGTGGAACATTCGCGAAAAAAAAGTCGCTTTTCCACAGAATACCTCATGTGTACAGAACAAGATTGAGCCAAAATTGCATCAATTGTGCTACTTTAGTTTTCTTTGAAACCAACCAAGCGCTCTTTCTTGCTTTTCTCTTTGTTGCTTTGTTACTTCAAAAGTATTTTCGACCACACTACTTATTTCCTGTACATAGATTAGATTTTTTATTTCCAACAACAGTCAAATCACGTTTAACCAACAGTTTTTAATATTTTTTTTTAAAAAAAATTGGAAATGAAATAACGCTTCTATTGCCAGGTATATACCCATTCTTAATGACACATTATGTTGAAATCTAGTACTTTGTGCTATACCTATAATTAAAACTTTTATTTTCTTATGTTTTTAGTAACGTTACAATTTTTAATTGGTGAATGTTTTCAAGTTAATATGCCTAAGTAAATGCTATGAAGATATTTGGTGAATAATTCTATAAATTTAATTAATAAAGGTACCAACAACGTTTATTGTAAATAATTTCATGAACTAATGCTATTATGAGTTCTCAAACATAAGCTAAGATTGTGTGACAGGGTGTTGAGGAGCACAGTTGTGCACACATGGTCGAGATGACGCCAGCTCCGAGGCTATAGCACTCGGAGTACCGACTCGATGCTCATACACGGGAGTCACGCCGCGGCGTTAAGGGCGCGATGGTGATCATGGTTTTCCAGGTTCCTAAAAACGACGTATTCCAAAGATTTGGAAACTATCGGCACACAGCTGACAAGAACAGCAGTGTTTATATTTGCGGTCACCTCTAGAAGCATCGACTGCAAGTACATAGTTCACATTTTCTCTTGCTCAGATGCGTATGGAAACGTTTCAATGAGGCATAAGGGGAAGAGGATAATAACATATGTTTGGTTAGAATTATTTCGTAACAGAAATGTATGGCGTTTTCGAAAGATCCAAATGAGAACCTTACGTTTTATTTTTCATTTTAGTGTGACTTATCTATAGTAATAATGAATGGCATAAAATCATGGTAGCGCTAGAAGTAACATCAAATATGGAGCATAGTAAAGACAAGATAGTTGTTTAATTGCAGGTGTTAAAAAAATCGTGCTTGAGACCCAGTTAAGGCTTCCTCTCTACCACTAATGTTAGGTCATTGCATTTTTAATGCCATTTTATTTTCTATTTGCAATAATTTGTCTGATTTTACATTAAATAGACGGTGCACTTTGAATTTTACTAAAAAAAATATAATGCCAGATATATGCTAAATGTTACCTGCTATTTGTACAAAAGAAGCTAGGTAATTATTTATAACTTAATATTTTACCTGCGTCGAAGTCATTTACGTGATGTAATTTTATGTGTCCACAGTTTGGAAATTCCTTAAAATTTTCTAATTTAGTGCAATTTATAAAAAAAATTGTAGTTGGCAAAAAAAATAAACATGGAAGATGAAGCCGATCATTAAAAAAATATACAATATACAACAGCTCGCTTATCAATTGCTTTATCATCTGCGCGCGCTGACAGAGCGAGGTAACATACCTGTGCACATGGGATTCAACCCCACTCCACACTGCATGTTTTCGAATAACATCAGATGGATTCTGGGATGGGCAAAATCATTTCCTAATATCCTCGTCCCAAGTCGTTGTGTGCTTCTCTGTCTAATGACCTCGATGTCGACGAGAAGTTAAGACCCGAATAAATAAAAAATAAATATTTTTTCACTGATTCACGGCATATTTCTGCCTGCTGCATGAATAAGTGTAGCTTGTTCACTGCTAGGCTGAACACAATTTTCGAAGGTGTTTCAGTCAAATGTTACTATAACAACTTTATCTTAAATTTAGAAAATACCCACGTTTATTAGTGGTTAAAGGTTCTAACACAATATAAAATCAACTAGGATAAGCTAGAAATTCTTGAATTAAATACATAAATTTTAACCAAATATGTGTAAATATGATAACAGAACGTCGCAGTGTTACAGGAAATAAAAACACAGAGAAATAAATTTTTTAAGAATGTTTACTTAACTCTAACAATTTCTTACTTTTACGAGGTAATGCTGACAGTCATTTCAATAAAAAATTTATAGCGGGCCGATATACTTTATCAACAATCCAATATTTTGTTTTCTTCCCCTTCAGCCCCCCGTTATATGCAGCGAGGCAAAAAAAAAGGTTTTGGCACTCAACGTTATCCCCCCTCCCTTCCTCCTCACACGAAAACTGTTCGTGCCCTCTGTGCTTGTTTATGGTATGACAACCCGCTGAGCGTTTATTGACTGTTGCCAAGTATACTTTAAAAGAGCAGAACTTTTATTCTATTTGCTTCTTTCCTTCTCCCCACTGAGGGGGGCCGCAGCAAGGCGCCCAGCTTGGAAGGCCGCCTGCCACGCTGCGTAGCACTGCGGGTTGCATGTGTAAAAGGCGTGTCGAGCCAGGGGCTGCCAACAACGCTGGTCGTAATTCTCTTGCCTACCATTTAGCACGATATCCACTGAGCTTGGAAGGAAGGGTAGAGGACTCTGGCTACTTCTTCAGTCTTTACTCATTTCTGTGTGCACAGTTTCTGGTGTAAATAATACGCTGGTAAAAATTATATAAAAAAATTCCAGAACTTTTTTATGAATGTATAATTTTACCATTGTTTTAAGTACTCTCTCTCATTATAACGTACGATCGTTATAAATAAGATATACATCATGCTTTAATTGTATATCTGCAGAATAATTTGTATATATCTGGTGGTACCCGAGAAGTTGGCATCGTTTATTTTAGCGTTTCAGTCACTTTGGCCAGCACAAACATGCCGGGCCAAAGCTATAAAAGAAACAAATGTGATAGATAAAATCCCAGCAATGAACTACCAGTTTGGAGCTATATTAATTTCGGGACACTTGAAATATTACTTTAGTATATAACAAAGTGAATACATTATCTCCTTATGAATATTGTTACGACTTTGTTATTTAATCCATTCTTTCTATATGATCATTATTATGACTTTCTTCCTTCTTTAAAAACTGTTTTGTGTGATTTTTGAGAATATGTAAATATTTTATTAATAAAACTGAGTTTTAAATTAGCTGTTAATTATTTAATAATGTTCTAGTACATCCTCAAAGACAACAGTAAATATACTTTGATTTCATAGAAGGTGCATTTTTTTATTTATAAGATAACATTTTTTACCTGAACTGTTAACTGTTTTTAAACTTACGAAGTACATTTAATTACGAGTTTGGTTATTCCTTTGGCAATTATTATATAAGGCGCAAAAACCTGTTTCAAAATGAAACAAAAGTAACAATTTTTATGAAATTCATAAGATATTTAATGAATTTATACGCAAAAGTGTTCAAAAACATTGTACTTGGTTCTTTCAGAACGATATTCAAACAACTTGGTTAGACAATTTAAATAATAAATAAATCTGTAAATCTCTGGTAGTATTATTTCGTGCACAAAGCTGAAGGTATCTTAAGGTAAATGTGTTATTTATTACTGAAACCATTAACATGCCATTAATGTATCTTAATTTTAAAGTTTTTAATAAATTTTATTAATATTATATATATATAAATCTAGCCAAAATGGCTAGACCTATTTTGATGAAATTTTCAGACAATCTTCACATAAGCCCAGAGGGTGATCCTGCGAATTCGGTAGCAATCGGATCAACAGAAAATATATATTGGACAATTTTGTGTCATATTTTTAATACAAATCAATATTAATTTGATTTTCCTATTTTTTTAATTTAGATTTTTGATCATTCACAAATAAAAGCAATATTAGGGTCGCTTGTAATTTATAAATAAAGTACAATCAGAAATTTCGTAGACGTAATTGTTATTTTATTTTCTTCAATTACACATTTAAAATTTAAAATCTAAGGGAAATCTATGCATGTATTTTATTATGCGAGAAAGACATAAGCCTCACTGGTGAATCTAATAGAGTATCGCCTCTAAGCGCAAAATATCTGAACTGATGCAAAGTCTTTTGATCTTGCGGTGTGTTGAGTGGTCTCCCTTACATTTTATATAAAAACACCAATCAAAAATAATTGGTATTCTATGTGTACATTTCTACATGCATTTGCGTAGTGAAAGTTTCGCATTTACTGAACACCATCTTACATAGTGGTAAATTAGGCAGTTTCTTAAAGTGAAAGCATTTTCGTGATCTAGAAGTAACACACACACATTTTGTAGGTTGAATGCATGGTGATTCAAGATTTATGCCTTGACATCACTCACCATGTTGATTGATTGCATTTCCATAACATCAGTTCCTGTCTACGGAAATTTCAACGAAATTTACACCATTAGGCCTAATGCATTAAATTTCATGTTCAGTCACTTAATTTAGACTTCAAACGTATGTCATGTTTATGTTAAAAGACAGGAAAAACTTGCTTGTCAATGTTTTTTGTTGAAAATTATTTTGTGGATTTTACTGAATAAATGTTTATTTACTGCATATGTGGGACAGGAGTTCTTCAGGCTATTACGGCTTCAATAATATGTACTTTAGAATAAAATACAATGCATTTTAGTTTTAAGATTAACGTCATTGAAAATGTATACGGGTTTTCTGTGATATTGTCGATTAATTTTGTAATAAACTATTTTTTCTCACTAATCAGCCTACAGTTTCCATATAATCGACGTATAAACACTGAAACATTTCAACACAAAACGTAAATCAAAATTATGTGTCCTGATTGAAAGCATAGTATGCATGAGGGATTTTAAAACCATTTTTTTTCCTTCTCCACGAAAAAAATTTAATCTGCCTTTTTCGTTTTCTTGGTCTTTCTCAAATCTGTCCTTACCGTGTGAAGCTATCCACTCATTGTTATATTTCGAAGAAATATGCAAATTTTACCCCTTTTCAAGCCTCTTGCATCTTAAGTCTTCGACAAAGCTATGAATTCCAATGAATAATGATTGTGTCCACGGTTAACTCTTTAAAAAAGGCTTATTCCAGCATCAGCGACTGTTTGTTTACGTCCTGTGTCCCGCAGTTGGCAGCGGCGCTTCAACCGGCCGTTACTCGAACTGCTTGCCTTCGCCCCAGCAGGTAACCTGTATCTGATCGTATCGGGACCCGGGTGGACTTGGTGCTGCGGGGAGCGTCGAAACGGGACACTCTTTGCCCGCGGCAGCGCGCGTACGTTTGGTTTTCGGGTGGATGGAGGGGGGAAGGGGGGGGAAGGGAAAATACGGACTGGAGGGGGTAGGCGTGACGCGGGCACGGAGCAGGAAATCGGGGCTAATTGGCGGTCGGCCGGGCGCTTAATCGAGCTGGCCTCCGAGAGGCCTACGGGGAGGCTGGCTGCCTATCTGCCCCCTCCCTTCCACCCCCTGGCAGGTCTGAACCAGCCCGGGGCAGCATTGTTAGCGCTGTGACGTCGTGCGGTCCGGGGGTCGTGTCGGCGCGAACACAATGCCTTCCCCTCCGCATCCTCCCCTACCTCCCCCACCGCCTCCCCCTACCCCTGCAAGCGGCCATTCAGCCGGAGCGGCGGCGGCAAACGCGCCTGTGCGAGCCTTCCAGCGGTATGCGTGTCCCTGAGTGGATCCCTGTTGTACCCGTGCTCGCGATAACAGAATCTCTCCAGTTGTATAGAGACATTTCGCACCGAGCGAGTTGAGTCATTCTCATTTGCCATTAAAAAAAAAAAAAAAAAAAAAAAAAAAAAAAACAGTTTAAAATTTCATTTTATAATAAGGTAATGTTTCAATTTATAATATATTTTAATTCATATGTTTATTCAAGCAAACATATGTATGGCGTCCATCCTTTTATTTTTTGTTGGTTTACGTGAAATTTGAAATTTTCTTTGAATATATGTCTGCAGCTTTGTACAATGTAAAAGTGAATCAGGCAAATATCATTGCATTCTTTTGATTGTTCCGGAAAACAGTCACGGAAAGAAATATATATATATGTCAAAGGAATCATTTTAGCAGTTTGCTGTATGGTTTTAGCTAATAATTAAAATAATTTAGAAAAATGCTTTTCTTTCACCATTGTGGTCTTTTAAAATGTACGTTACAAGAACCAGCCATTACTTCAATTAAAATATTTTACAAGGAAAATTATACTTACTACAATATACTGTGAGTACACAATCATAATAAAACAATTTAAAACTGTAAGAGGCCCTTCAGATGGATTTTAAGAGTGATATCGTAAGGCAACACAAATACTGAGAATGACATGCAAGTTGGGGCCAATCAATAGCTCGCAATTCAGGCGACAGGGAATTTGAAATGTGCGTTTCGAATGTGCAAGTGGTTCTCTATGAGTGGGGCTGGAAAACTAATTCGGAAGGAAGCGACGCGTGGCGCAGTTGGACGGTCTCGAATGCACGACCTCTCTGGAGCGAGTGAGGTTCGCCAACGCGCGACTCAACACGCTCGGCACTACGGAAACACGTGGACTTCCACCGCCCGCCTGAGAAGTCACGACCAAGCAAACGAAGGGACGACACGTGTGTAGTGGGGGCCACGGTCATACAAACATAGGTCTGGCAACTTCCTATCCTTTGCCTTGGCGTGTCTCGCCCACTTAGTGAAGCTCGAGGCGGCCTAGTGGTAGTTGAACCCATGCATGACATGAAGATATTAATCTGTGGTGTCGGAGTCTGTTCCAAAGTAGAAATGACGTTGGTTAGCTCCATAACCATAGCTGCATAAAGGCTGATTGTAGAAATTTGTTTGATAGATCGAAGTAAACTAGTTAGGATGAATAGTCAAAAAGGCATATTTAAGTGAGTGTTGTTAACAAAATATAATAACAAAATTAGAGAAAAGAATTAGTTTAAAACTTCATGTAAATATTTTTCTATTCAGATGAGAAAAATGGGCAGTCATTCTTAATTAGAATTATTTTATTAACATGATAAAAATCACGCAGATTTATTCCCCAACTACTAAATTCCGTTTACAAGTAAATATCGTTATAAATAATATATTTCATTATTTATTGTCCTGCCAATTATTGAATATCATTAACAAAATCCAGGAAAGTACAAAAAAATTGATAAATCTAATAGTTCGGAGAGTGTTCATTTTTAACATGCTTTTATAAGCTTCACTTTTAAATATCTAACGAAATATTAAAATAAATATTGAAAGTGAATGTTAACCTAAATGTAATTGTTGTGTCGATTTGAATATGTGTAAGTATTTTTAATCCGGATGAAAATACAATAATTAAGTACCATCGAAGTGATCTCATGATGGAGCCAGGAGGTGGATCTTGGAAGTCCGATGGCTACTATTAAACCCTCAAATTGTGGGATTATATAGTTTTTAAAAAGAATTTCGTTAGTGTTTTTTTTTTTTTTTTAACTAAAAATTTATTATTCTCGTTTCCACAAGGCGTTGGTCGATGGCAGATTGTTGGGCTTGGCGTGGCTATGCAACCACGCGCAACAGTATTGTTGTGCGCGTGTCGTACGTCGCAGGGGCTACTTGCCGCCCGAACGACGTGCTTCCAGGGCTATATCCGGAGCCGAGGGCGCCGCCTCATCCCCGCGCGCAAGATGAAACATCAGCCAGGGTGTCGGGGAGGGAGCTGGAGAACAGGGGATCATGTGCCTGCCAAGCGATGGGGCTGAGTGCTGGGGTGTGGGCACGTCGGGGACGTGGTTTGCGTGGAGACAGAAGACACCGCGGGTACGATACACACGCGGCTTGTATTACAACCCCCTCCTCCTCCACCCCCCACGAGCCCTGGGGGTGTGGGGCGAGACAGGATTTCCCCCTTGCAGCAAGAAGTGGTGAGTTGAATTTGCAGTCCACCCCTATGCTGGCACATGGACTTGGACGGGAAAATGAACCCGACAGTTAAAATCATACTAGCGAAATTACGAACTTAGACAAGTTGTCGTTTTTGCGAATCGCAAAGTGCCTTAAATACTACACAAACAACCTTTCAAATCATCAATAATAAAATTTTAAAGTTAAATTGAAATTAAACCACCAAGTTTATTTTGAACGTCAATAAAAATATTAAGTTTGAATAAAAGATAATTATCTCAAAACTTGACACGGTTTGCAAAATATATTTAAGTTTTTTTGGGTCTGATGTAATCATTTAAAATTTATCTGCGCGCGGACAACAATACAAATTTCTTAAATGACTAAATTTTTTGTTATTGTTTGTTAGATTTTTTACTTTGCCATAATATACCGAAAGTATAAATATATTAATGATACGATAGTTTTAAAATATTAAACAATTAAAATATATCTACAAAAATAATTTTATTTTGCATAACTTGTATGTGTTGTTATTGAAAATAGTATTTATACTTCGTGTCAAATATTTATTAAAAAAAACCTCTTACTTAAGCGACGAAAAAAAGTATCGCAAGGATTAAAAATTCATTTAAAGAAAATGTAACAGTTTTTACGATTGTAGTCTAAAAGCGCAAATGGAACTGATGTATCCGAAATAATTTTGTTTAACATTAAGATAACAGATTATTACATACAATAATTTTGATTTCGATAGTTGCATAATTTTTATAGTCTTAATATAATATTTCATCAATTTTTGAAACCAAAATATTGGAAATAAATGAAATATTACAATAAGTAAATTATATGGGCGATTACTTAATAAAACCACCTCAAATTAAAAATTATTGGTGAATGAATGCCAAATGAAATTAAAGTGAAACTTCACAGATAAAAGAATAAGAAATATTCATGGTACATTAATATTTGAAACGTGTGTACAAGTTTCCAAGTACTTATAGAAGCGTTCAGGCGAGTGTACAGGCTGTACGAAAGCGCAATAACATGCAAGAACATAGCGATTAAGAAAGCTTGTTTGCATGCACAACCATGCGATTGCGAAAGTAAGGGAGTGTGCTATATATAATGCAAAAATGTCACAGATCGCTGCTGCTATGATTTTTGTTTTTGAAAGGGTTTATTATAGCTAAAATATTATACATAAACTAGCTGACCCGGCAAACGTTGTTTTGCCATATAAATTATTTCTAGGGAATTTCTAGCTGCAGTACCTGGCGTTGCCTGGGCTGAACACAGGGTGAAGGGTACCTTTTTCAAAATCAGATGTAGTTAGTAATTGTCTTCTTAATTTGAATGTCAAGTGTGTAAAATAATTTAATTCACTTTCAGATCCCGACAGACGTTCTGCCAGTGTATAGTTATTTACCTGTATATATCGAAAAATTGGTGGTCTGTATGTAGTCTAGACTCTATAAAGCACCATAGAAAAAAGCTTAAAAATAAGAGATTACTAATATTGAAAAGATTCCATTATCTAGCTAATGCTCGGCATGCATTGCAATGCCTCATTCAGTTTTGTTTTGTAATATGTTTGAAGTAGTTACACATATACAAATCATCTATCCATCTCTCTAAACATATATTTATCTCTACCTACATCTTTATATATCTATGTATCTCTCTATCGCTATTTATCTCCTTATATCTACATATTTACATATATACCTCACACTATCTCTAACTCTTCTATATATAAATCTCTATATAGCTCTATACATCTATACATCTCTTTATCTAACCCATTTCATTCTCTATACCTCGCTCTATCTCAACTTATCTCTCTCTCTCTCTCTCTCTCTCTCTCTCTCCATATATACCTATATCACTCTATCTCTGACTCTCTTTTATATTTAAATAAATTGTGTCATGCGTGCGCACTTATACAACAAAAACAGACGAAGTGCTGCTATATAATATTAAATAAACACATTTTTTGAAACGATTTGTGCTCCAACTATTGCAAAATAGTTATACCGTCTGAGAAACCTTCACGGGCATGCGCATAACAACTCACCAAAATTTCATCGCAATTGGATGAATTGTATAGGAACGCATACGGCACAAACAAACGAAAATTAAAGACATGACAAACGCATCAAACGATGGTGCGTTTAAAATTCAAGGCAACTAACTCTATCTATTGACGAAGTTAAGAACAAAACTGTTATGAGCGCCTTTATTTTGCTAGCCACTGCGAGCTCCACTAAGCGGGCTGGTCTCACCAAGGAGAAAAATATGAATTTGCCAGACCTTACTATGTGTATGATCGTGTGGCAGACATAAAGAAATGACACTCACTCACTATTTGTATGTCTATGACCTATGATTTTTTCTGTTATAAAATGAAATTATCAGTTTTTCACTCCCTTAGGGATGGAATTTCATTTTAATATGTGGTCTATGTGTTAATCCAGGTAATGAGCTCGCTGTAGCCGGGGAAGGTTGATCAAGTGTTAATTGATCAGCTATCGACCGGGGTTGAAAAATATAAAATTCTATTAAAAATTAGGGGTTGGTGATAGAAGGGTGAAAATTAAGGGTTGTGTGTATTTTTAATGCCACATTATAAAAAAATTAAAATAAAAAATTTTGTCCAAAAATTTAAAAAAAAAAATTTTTGGGGTGGACAACCCTTATCACTTAGGGGGATGAAAAATAGATGTTGGCCGATTCTCATAGATACCGGATAAGCACAAAAAATTTCATCAAAATCGGTCAAGCCGTTTTGGAGGAGTATGGCAACGAAAACTGTGACACGGGAATTTTATATATTAGATTAAACTTACGTAGAGTACACAATGGAGGTTAACAAATGTAACAATTTGAGACGAAAAACCTGCATAGAGTGAAAAAGAAGTCCTATTCTCACATTTATTTTATATTCTCCCTTCCCTCACCCACATACGCAATCATGTGATCCAATTTCGAGCGTTTAACTTTTCATTTGTTTTTAATACTGCGATCTTAAATCACTCGAGTAGCTGTAGACAAGTTTCAGTTAAAAAGTTTTTGACGTGATAACGTCTAATAAATTGATGAACGCTGGCTGCACGCACGAAAAAGTGTCCCGTTACACATATTGTCCCGTTACGCTATGTCCCGTTACGCTCATTGTACGCTTGCGCCGAATCTATTTCTCTTCCACTCGATTGGAACAACAATCGATTTGACTTTTTCGAGGCACATTAAACTTGAAACACTCCCATTCGTTTCCTACTTTTCCTATCATCGTCCTATCCTTAACAGAACAACGCAGATTAGAAGAAGTTAAATAGCAAACATGTATAAAAGTTATAGTAAATATAATCTCTTCGTTAAAGTAATAAACATATTTGAATTAATGAGTGCAAATAAATGTAAATTTACAAATTTACCAATTAAATTGTAGATTTCATTTCACTCCTTCTTTGTATCCATACAAAATAGTGATAATTCAATAAAAATGATTCAATTTTATTCATAAAAGTATGCAATCATTTCATCAATGTTTTGTTATGACGTTTTCACGTTAAACTATCGTCCGTAAACCGACTTTACAGACAACCAATTTTTTTTATTAATTTATCGGATTTCACATCTGTTTTTTTTTTAAAAGATGAGTTTGGTTTTAATAAGTTAACGGATATTGTTATATTTACCAAATCTGTTGTCCTGATTTTTGTGTTTATTTTTTTGGTTCTATGACCTACTCAGGTTTATATGTTAAAGACTGAAGACTTTTTTTAAAGACACGGCATGCCTTAACAAGGTTCAAAATTGTTTTGAACTGCATATCTTAATTTTTTGCTACAAATTAGTTATGTTTATTTGTTAAACAATATTTAAGCACGCACTTTTTAATATTTCCTGTGAGATACATCGCTGCATATCCCAAAACGTTTGCTTAAGCAATTGTTAATCGTTAACGACTCTTATTAGATATATTAGGTAACAGTCTTTCCTTCAGTCCATGCCAGCATATTTAAGCATTGGCTTCCATCTTCCTACTCGTCCGAGACGTTTCCAGCTGCGTCCATCGCGCGCTCCGTCTCGCACACACGCGCATGCTAGTTCCAAATTAATTTAAAAGGCATCCCGCAGGAACGTATGCCCTTAATTATGAGGCCTCGCCAGAAGAAAAGAGGACAGGGCGAAGGGGCGGCGAAGGGTTTTAAAACTGCCACCGGGGAGGAAGGAGGGGAAAAAATTGAAATGGCTGTTGGTCGACCCTTGGGCTTGAGTACGGGGAGAGGAGGGGGGGTCGTGGATGGAAAGGGGAAGAGGAGAGTCTTCGGACAGCCAAGCCCCATCTTGGTGATATAGCTGGCGGTCGAGCCCTTGCGCCCGCTAATACGTGATCCTGGGAGAGAGAGAGAGTGAGAGAGAGAGAGATAGTGAGAAGGGGGGAGGAAATAAATTTCGTTTGGCCTCCGCCGAAAGGACGCCGCGGGTCAAACTCAACGGCCGTAACCCTGGGACGGGGATTAAGGGCTTCAGTTTACACTCGGCGTCAGTGAGACTCGCCCCCACCTCCTCCCCTCCCTTCCCCCTCCCTCTAGCAGTTGGTCCACGGGAGCGCCAACGGGAATAGATGCTGCGGCTTTACTAATGAAAAAGCGCCGTTTTTTTTAATCTATTTCAACCCGCCTTCAACTTCCTGATTGTGGAGTTATTAGAAGAAAAAAATCCGTGCGCTGTAATTTAGCCCACAAAAATGGATGGAAAAATATTGTGCAAGGGTTTCAGAAAGTATTTTATCTTTACCGAGCCTTTTTATATTTTTGCATTAGTTTGAGTTTACACGTGTTCCGGTTATTGTTTATAGTTTTCTGGACAGAATTTTAGTAATCAATATAATTTTTTATTTTAAGTATAAAGGCTTAAATTTGTTATGTCGCGCAGACGATACTGACCTTTAAATTATTGTTACTATAAAACCCCATAAAACTACTGCAAACTCAGACGTTTGAAAAAAATCTTGTTGTGCCTCCTGGCCTCCCCTGTGGTCCCCCTCTAATGTATGTATGTATGTATCTTTGGTGTTGTATAAATGATTACGCGAGAAGCATCAATTAAACACATGTTTTGAAATCACTCTTTGTAGCCGTCTTGTTTACTGATGGTACAGATACACAGTCTTATATTTTAATTGTTCTACAACTTTATTGTTCATTTTAACGTAAATATGATTGCTTTATCTTTGCTAAGCTGCGCTTCCTACTCTTAACAGACTTGGTGTTTAGTAATTTTGCGAAAGAGCTTAATATTTTCTTGAGGTCTTTTATTTGATTTTTAGGAGAAATGTTCATGGTCAAATTATTTGAGGTATTTATGCCTTATAAAATATGTTACAGTTGGTACCAGGGCAGTAGGGAGAGAGATATCGTGGTAGCAAAGCATCTGGTCGTTGCATTTACAATCGCTAATGTGTCCTGTGTACTAAGAAATTATTTAAAAATAAATAATGTCCCATTTGCACTATTCGCCAAGCTCTGTTCTGTTGACAGTCCCGCGCTTTGCCACACTCTAATAAAACTCTCTTAGCGGCGGCCATCGATGAAGCAGTTTTCAAACAGTATGGAATGTCAAATATAACTGAATTTTCCGTAGTTTAAATAATTTTATACTACGTACATTACGAAAGAGTGGAAATCAGGTGTTTTTAAAAAGAAGTGTAAATGCGCTTATTATTATTTTTATCTCCAAGAAAAAAAACAGGGCAGTGATGTTAAATCATACGTCGCGCGTAGCTATTATGTTTTCCTGCAAGAATTACCGGACATATTTTCTCCTATTTTTTACGACAGTGAACGGAAAGACCGCGCGTGAATTTATACACCACTCAAAGAGGCAGTTTGATGTATACACATATGTATTCCCGCGCCACTTGAAAGTTCGCTGAAAACAATTGCCGATCGGACACGATATATCGAAACGCACCGCAATACAGATAAAAAATAGGGAGAGAGAGAGCAGTATTTTTTTGTTGTTGTAAAGGTTTGTGTTGGGATTGAGGGGAACGGGGAATGAAACCGGGAACGGTCGACTAGGCATGGTGCAGCGAGGGGGAGAGGGGGCTAGGATTATAAAAAGAAGTGGGATGAAGAGGAGGAGATGGGGAGGGGGAATTTATTTGAGGGTTGTCGGGGGGGGGGGGGGGGTGAGGGGGCGCCCGTGGAGGAACAATTGCCGCCACAAAGGGCGCATCACGTCCGCATGACTAGCTACCGGGATAATTGTCGGATGGTTGAGCAATTATTATTCCGCGTGCGGAGAGGGTTGCAGGGCTGCTTCAAGGAGGGCACAAGCGGCTGAGAAGGGGTCGCGCCGGACTCCAGCGGGCAGACGGCACGCGGTGGCAGGTAGCGCAGAAGTTAGCGAGCACTGACGGCTGTCGGCCGTAAGCCGCGCACTTGTGGGAACATTCTAGCAACTTCTAGAATCATTTCTTAACTAACTGCAGCAAGGGACTGTGATTGACAACAAGTTTTGCTTTTGTGGAAAAAAATATAACTTCTACTGCTTAGTAAAGAGGCTCTAAATCAAACGGTAAATTAAAAAAAATATTAATTTATTGTCTAATGATTTTTTTTCAGTAACTTAAACAATGAGTGAAAATGGGTACGTGGTCACCAAGCACGTCAAGAAGTGAAACAGGAGCCTCTGATTGGCTCATGGCTGCAGTCAATCAGAAATAAAACCACATTGATTATAGACAAGAATATATAAAGCCCAAGAATATATATACATCTCAGACTCTCAGTAGCATGTAAGCCTGATGATGGTAACTGCAATGTTGACTGAAACGTCGACGCGGCTTAATCCCACATGGAAAGAAACTTTAGAAAGTGGCCGCAAAAACCTTAAATAGTTTTTAATGAAACTTACCATCTACTAAATAGTTCAACATTTTCTGAATTGAAAAATATATACATATCACTGAGTTGAAACAGGCAGACACTAGCTGGCTTGTTTGCTTTTTTCTGCAGTTAATATTGCTACATGTGCAATACTAATATTGTCCTTACCATTTAAGAATACATTCCATGTAAAATTAAAATGAAACATTTTAATAGTCATGAAATGTCTCAACACAGTAACATTATATTTTCTTTTTGACAAAAAAAGAACAAAATATGTCTGAACAAACTAAATTTCTCTACAGAAATGAGTTTACTTGGCTGTTACTGCTGAACATTTAACCGTTCTCAACAACGTATCTATATTTAAGAATTATCTGTGTGAGTTCCTGCTGTCTCACTTTTTGAAGTTAGAATCCTTCATCTTTGTTAACTTGAAACAGAACAATTTCATTGTCTTTTTGTATAGTCATTACTGTCGGGTATTTTTTAAAAATATTTACAGAGAAAGGTAACTATGCAAATTGAAAATAATCTTTTGGGTTCTAAGATTTTTTATATGGCGGAATATTTGAGATAATGTATCTTGCATAACATACATTAACCCACACATGTAAATGTTACAGTAAACTCTTGGCTAAAGCTCATTTTGAGAATGGTCAGAAAATTATGAGAGAGAAAAAAGGGCGTGGCTAGACAGAAGTGCTTGGTGTGGGTCGCAGGACACCTCGCGTCACCATTACAGCTGTCTAATTTCATCTACTACCGTCCTACCTCAGTGCGGGTCGCAGGTCACCTCGCGTTGCCATTACAGCTGTCTGCACTCAGCCACGGCAGTTCTTCCTTGGTGCAGGTCGCAGGACACCTCGCGTCACCAGTACAGCCTTCTGCTCCCGGCCCCGCGCTCCTCCGTGTTTAACGCGCGCCGCCGTTAAGTAATTCCGCTACGGCAGCCGTCTGCGAGTGTCGCCGGAAACGTGGCGGCCCGCCCAGGATAGAGAAAATGTTAATTAATCAGTCCGCGGGATCGTAAACACGCCCTGGTGTGTTTCTCCACGGTAATGGCGTCAGTCTTCCCCCTCTCATTTCCCCCCCCCTCTTTGGCAAGGTTCGTCTTTGTATCGCTCCGCTCCGCGGATCCTTTGGCAAGCGCCACGCTGAGTGCCTGGAGGGATGTTTGTTTGAGTTGGGAATGAGGGTTTCCCGGAGTTTAGTTTGCGAGGTGAAATGTCAATTCGCAGTCTTCGTGTGGTTCCCAACCTTCTCTTACGCCCTCCTCACTTCACCGCAGCGAATCGCTATCATGTCAGACACTCCCCCTTAACTCACTCTCCCCGAAAAGCCTCTTTTCACGGTGGGAAGGAAGGTCACCCTTCTTCATCTGCATAACTGTCGGAATTAAAGATGAAGGGAAGTCGGGTCCGAAATTATACAGGAGTGCCTTACTCGCATCCATTACCGACCACGAATACGTACGAGTGTGCCAGGGACGGGAAATTCATGAAGAGGGGGAGGTAGAGAAGATACGCATTGCTCAACTGAGTTGGTAAGTAAATACTTCGCCACTTTACGACCTTCACTAATGACGGGTACTCTCAGCCGGTCCATGTTTATTACATCTACTTCAGTGTGCGCATGTCACACTCTCAAATTTTTTGTGAGCCTTAGTCAGTGTGTGTGAGAAAAACGCTTATCTTTAATTTATTCTATTCTCAACTCTAAATAACACACTAACCTTTCTTGATATTGTAACTGTCTGACGCATCGGTGAATAAAATTGGAATACCTACTTTAAAAAGTCATGTTTTAACATCAACACGCGTTTATTCTTCATTGGACAGAAGCCATGTGTTGGACGAAGTTGCAAATAACAGATAGTTTTTATTTTCATGGAATAAACCAACTCATGAAATAGCATAAATTTATAAATTGTAGAATTTGTGTTTAAACGAAAACTCTGCGCGGGAGAATGCATTTCAGCGATTTACAACGGGATAATTGCAACATCTCTTAGCGACAGGCACGGTAGAAACGCATAAAACAGTCGTCTTTGCATTTGAAAACTGTTATTGGTGTTGAGCTTAAAACAGTTGATACCAATACAAGTATAAATTTCCCTTTGATATGTTGTGGGTGGAAAAGATAAATAATAAGTTAGGAAGCCGTTTCTTGCCCGCTTGAAATGAAATTTCGACTATTTCAGTCGGCAAACGAAAAACATGACCTACAAACTATTCGGCGGTACGCTTTCGGGAAGTTTAATTTCGTGGAAATCGGACGCAACCATCTTATTTTTATTTGTCCAAGAGAGACCGGCGCCTCTTCCCTGCTACCTCCCCCCACCCCTCCTCTCAACAGACCCGGCGATGGGGGGGCAGACCTGGTACAGCGGCGGACAGACAAACTGAACGCACCAGTGGCGACGCTTGTTTGTGTACCGGTGTATCCTGCACCCTCCTTGCCCCGCGCTGGCGGGCGGTACCCCAGTCAGCCGAGTTCGCTGGAACGTGTAAATGGCTTCGCGCACGTTTCCTACGCCCGTCCCCTCTTCTCCTTACCATTTTCCGTCAGCGTCAAACGTTTTACTTTCTGGGGCCTTCCAGAGATATGTGCAACCTCAAAGCGGCGTGTGTGTGTGTGTGTGTGTGTGTACCACTGTCAAGCACTCTTCGGTGGGGGGGGGGGGGGGGAGACGAGAGTTTGTTTGCACAAACGTCGAGGGCGAATATCCACGCGCATCACGTCTGGAAAGAGTGACGTGAAACGTTGCTTGATTTTCCATATCATTCTTCGCCTCTCTCATTTTTTTTTTCATTCCTCCTCTGGTAAGAAAAAAACATTGTGACATGTTTTGGATACTATTTGCTAAAAAAAATTGTCTCTCGCTGAACAGCACCCGACAATTCGGGGATATTTTCATTGCTCGTCTGCGCGTGACAAGGCGAATACTGACGTTTTTATACGGGAGGTTAGGTGGAAGGGTAAAAATTATCTCTTGTCTTTTGTTACCGATAGATGCAACTGCAGTGTTTGACATGAAAATACTGATAACTGTTCTGTTTGAAGTACGTTATAGAGGAGTAGGGGCTCGTTTTTAATTGATTTCCCGTTAAAGTGAAGATTTCGGATTGTTTGATTTCCTTATATGGCATTTATTGGGACACTTTAAATATCGGTTACTATTTATAGACAAAAATTGTAAATCCATGTACGTTTGACTATTTTCTTCAGATAACGGATTATTTTACACTCCCAAAAAGATAAACTGGCAATACCATTTGTAAACCGTTAAAGGAATGAAACAAAAATGATGGTTAATTGGGATAGATATATAAAATTAAACAAAAACCAATGAAAAAAATATCGAATGAGTAAGCTACAAGTTTGTAGGAACCAGAATATTATTGGTGTTTAGCCACTACACATACTATAATATTTAATAGAAATCATTCGGAAAAATGTGGCGCATACTGAAATTACGTAAACTGAAAATTTCTCACACGTTAACGAAGTCGGGAAAATATCTCGATGTAATGCTTCTTTTTCAGGTATCAGTTTCAGCAAAGTTTTTAATATTGCTAATGCTACTTAATAGCCAAGATGAACGAATTTTGATCATTTGTTTAGTATGCCTTTACCAAAAAAGTCACTATGTAAAAACTTTGGTTAAGTTTTTTAGTACAAACTTGAATAAATATAGTAAAATCAAAGATGGAATACAATAACTACACAAGGAGAGCGGGAAACTAACAATAATATATCCTTTGTTAATAATATGTAGGTGTTTTATCAACATCGGTTTATAATTTAAATTACTTTCTTTAAACATACTTTAGTGAAATTTCAATAAATATAATTGAAATGAAATAGCCCTTCAAATTGAAAGGTTATAAATTAATCGAGCTTGTAGCCCCGTTGATTAAAACTTTTACTTTTAATTTTCGAAGCTAAGTGGTTACAGACTATCCAGACAATATAAAGTCACATAAGGTCGTAAATAAACAGCTTTCTTTTTTTCAACCTGAACTCACAAGATTCATCTTAGAGTAATAACGGAACAATTAAAACTTGTTAAGATCACCGCAAACACTCTCGCCTATCTTACGCGCGCTGTTTACTTTGTTTACAACGGAACACACACCTCGGAAGTCGGAATACGCCGAAGTTTAATTAAACATCCATTTACTTAAATTTTAAAAATATCCTTGATTTATCTAGGTTACGCACTCCATTTAAAAGTCTGTAAAGGTAATGTAATTTCTTACAGCTTGAATAATTCTAATCATAAATACTGACGATACGACCTCAAACATAACAATTTTTACCAAGAATATTCAATACGTGCAAATTCTTTATTATTATCAAACGAGAGTTCTATGCTATGTCACAAAAAACGTGTTAATTAACAACATTATTTGACATAATTAATGGGTACAGAATGGTAGATGGACTGTACTGCATCATTTTCACATAAAATGATTTAAAAATATATATGTTTAACCCACAAATAACCTTCGATCACAAGATTTTATTTTCAGTTACATCTAAGTGATTATTTAATTCGATAAGAAAAATGTAAATTTAGCCTGATAACTCTTTATTTTAAATATGGCCAAAGAGAAGAATTACCCTTTAATCAAGTTTGACTCAGAAACGTAGACTTCCATTCCTCTCTTAACAAAGAGAGATGTGGAGGAAGTAATTGTTCTTTTTAGAAAGAACATTATTGGTGGAGAAGTTAGCTCTTTAAGCAAGTTTGAGATGCTATTTTGGTAAATGCTTCTTCGTAGTTTGGCAAATATAAACACCACGAGGAATAAAATTCAACCGAGAAAATTGGCGGACATCGTAGGAAAGTAAAAGAAAGGAAATATCGAAAGTTTGGTCGTTAGCCACTCATTTATTTGTGTGGCCTGAAGAACGGATAAAAAAAGTAGGGGGGGGGGATCAAATTTGTTAGAACGGATAAGATATTCAGGAGAAAAAAAAAGAAAGAATAGGAAGTTGACTTCTTTTGCAGCAACCAGAGGAAGAGCGATGAGATCTTCCAAGTTCCTTCATATTTCACGCATCATTAAGAATTTAAATCGCAGAAAGTTTGTAAAAATTTATTTTAAAAATATCTCATCACGTATGCTGCATTTCATTTTAAATTCTTGAATTTTTTTTAACCTACAAACTTCTTTCTTATCCGGAAGCAGAAATAATTTTTGTGTACAAACCATCGTTTTAAAAGGAAGTAAAAACACATTTACATATTATACGTTTTCAGTCTAAAGTAGCTTACATCTAGTTTGCTAATCTGAAGACTGCTTGGTTGTAGAGTTTTCATTATTGCAAATTGAAACATTAAACCCATACTGTAGCAGAAACACTAGAAAATCTCATTGATAAGAGTTGTAAAGTGGTTGGGCAATATAAACCTTCAATCACAAGTATTTTTTACATCTTTACAAATATCAAAAAACATTTCGCTAATCATTGAATATTTAAACGCATTTAATAATCAAAACAAAAATTCTGGGTAGGCTGTATTTTGGACTACAGCTGTCAGTGGTTTGTTTCATGAATTTACATCGCGCTGAACGGGAATGTTTTAAATAAATAAAATAATTAATAAAAATTGATTAGCCACGCTAGAAAAATTGCAACATGAAAACATGTACTTTCAGAGGCTCCGAACAATTTTCTGCGTTCTTCGTCGCTTCTCGTGAGGTAGACGGCTGAGGCTCGCTCGAGCAAAAATTTCGCGCCTCGTTCGGGGACTCGTTTTGCCCCACTGGCTCATTTCTCTCGGCTAAATTTTTCCTCATTCGATAACTACGATACTTCTCTGCATTTTTAATTACTTCTGCTCAGGCGATTTCTATTTTTGTTCTTTTCTCCAACATAACATGTTTTCGCTTATGAATTTTGCGATTAATGGCTCAAAAAACCAAGGGTAGTAACATTATAGTTTTTTCCACTCAACTGGTACCACTCAGTGCTCACTCACAAGCAAATTGAAGTTTAAATAACGAAAATTGGACTACTTCTTTCGTAGTTACAGTTATCACTGACTTCAACTCGACACTCCCCACAACAGTAACGCTCATTACGTCATCACTGAAAATGTTAACCGGGTGAGTCATACGTAACGACCACGAGCAAAGTCTGCTCTACTAAGTTAATATATATATATATACTTACGCTCTGTAGCTTTCATAGTTTATGAGTTTCAAGCGGTGTCGGGTCCTCAGCCGAAGCGACACCAAACCCCAGATTAAAGACATTCATATGCCTTTCGGAAATTCATGTCAAAAATCGTATTTGAGGATCATGCCAGGAGCTACGTCACTAGCATGGCAACAGGCTTCAGCAGCAACAGTTGCTCAAGTCAGTCACGGGGCAGTGCACATCCGTGGCAAGATGCAGTAGGATGGACGAGCCAGCAGCGACTGTGAGTCCGGCCTCGTGGCTCCAGTACGACGGCAGCTCAGCGCCGCCGGGCAGAGAAGGCGCGAGGCATTCCCCGACAAAGCATTGTGGCTGGAAGGGGAGACGCGGCCAGGAGGGAAAGGAAATAACGGTTTGCCATCGAGTAATGTTGGCATGCCCGCTGCAACAGCCACTGGGGTGGCTTCCCTTCATTGTAGCCGGCCGGGAGCCGAAACGGGGCGCGGAAGGAGGGCGGATGGGGGGTTGGTTTGCGAGGGTCTGGAGCGGGGGTTGGGGTCGAGGTGTATATGTGCGTACAGACCGAGAGGGGGCGGCAGAGATATTTGCATAAGTCGGCGGAGGCAACGCTTCAGTGCTAACCAAGCCAATGAATATTTATGGATTCGTATTATGGTATGGCGTTTTGGATAGGGTTCAGATGGCTTGGAAGGGTTTGGGGGGAGGGGGGTGGAACCAAACGAGGAGTTTTGGGCAGGCGGAGGTAGCGACCACGCGTGGGTGTTAGAGAACACACCCGTTTACAGACGGGTGTGTTGAGCGGCTCTGCATAGCAAGGGATTGGGGGGGGGGGGGGGACGTAAGTCCAACTACGAGCATCCGCGCCTTGTTTCGATTTCTCTCCCCCTTTCTCTCTTATTCGCCTACCTCCTCCACTCATCATATCTTTCCATGCGCTGGGAACACGTCCAAATCAAAAGCAGGGGGAAAAAAATAGTGCCCAAATACAAAGCCACACATTTTTTGATGAAACAGTCTTTAGCAACGCCTGCAAATATGACCATGCGTTTTAAAATTTAAAGCTTCAGTACTGTTTCATTTAAATCTTCAGTTTCTACACATTTACTATAACATAATTAATATTTAAATCACATAAATAAAAAATACATAAATGTCTAGGAAAAAGCTAGGAAATTATCTTAGTTTTCTTTAATTACAACAATACTATTCTAATAGCAACATTACTATTTGTTTCCAAAAATATTTCCGTTCCCATTTTTTTACACCGATTTACAATGGATTTAACAACACACGTTTCTTTTTAGGTAATTATTCAGGATTGATGTTGTATTTGGAATTCAACTCTTTAGCAGAAACTGAGTTAACTCTGTAAAACCAGAGGTTTATAAATAATTTAAGGGAAATAAGCTTTGTTTGGGCTGTGAGTACATTCGTCAAAAGACGACAAAATATTCTACTAAAAAAAAGTAGCATTGCCTGTGAGCACGGTGATCAATGAAAAGCAATTAAAAAATACTGTAAAACAAAAAAAAAATATTTTGTGAAATATTCAGCGAACGCATCGAGTCCTTAGTAATTCAAAAAGGTAAGCTTTTAATTGCAGCTAATTTTGATGCTAATTACTGAATTGTTAAAGTTGGAGAGAGGGAGGAAATAGAGTTACAGTGGCCGTTACAATTCAAGTGGAATGGTTAAGGAGAAGGTGTCAAGAAAGTGAAACAAAAGAAGTGTCGAAAGAGGAGGAATGGTGGGATAAATCGGTACTGGACAATGAAGACAAAAGTTTGTACCATTCTAGCACAGGAATGAAAACAGTGTGGTCCTAAAATTCATCGGTAATATAATGCAATGTTTCATTTTAAGTCAGTTAGGCTATTTATTTTGTAATTTTATTTAAAATTACTTAACTTCACATGCATTAATTGAATTAAAAAATGTTTTAAAGCTAATGTACAGCTAATATCAGCTTAGATCATTAAAATCATTTTGTAAGGAAGTTTCGTAATGCATTCCATCACGAATAAGCCATAAAAGAGACAAGGTTATGAATCCGGTTTGTTCTTCAACACAAGTCTACAGACTGTTTGCTAATTTTGACGTAATGTGAAGCTAAATTACACCTGAACTCCACACAAATAACTTTTTAAGCAGTTTATATTGTTTGATACTATTATATAAAGTGGGTTATTTGCTTCTTATGCTTCAAATAAAACAAACATAAAAAAATTACAAACTCTAGGACTCATATGTCGATTCAAGAACATTTTCATTCGTAAAATTAAACTCTAGTAATAAATAACTATCGCCTATCCTCACTCTACAGAAATTTTGAACCAACTTTAAAATTCGAAATTTCATATAATTTTACCACAATACTTCTAAAAAAATTAGTTAGGTGATTTAATTTAATTTTTGTAAACATTACTTTTCCTCTTAGAACCAAAGGTCGTATACATAAAAGAACATAAGGTTTTTTATCAATTAAGTAACTTCTAAATGTTTATAAAACAAACCAATTTGAAAAACAGCTTAAATGATTTGCTAGCTATAAATCTAGTGAAAATAATTGAAATTGTCATTGACATTTTAACGAGAATTTAAAGTCTTTACTACACGATCAGTGAAGTTAAGTGCCTTGTCCTCTTGGATGCTCTTCAACAGAAATCGCGTTGTACCTTTGAATATATATACTGTATAGAAGTCGCGAGTGGTTAGGATTTACTCTACGTTTTTCAGGAGCGTATGATGAGCAGCTTGGGAACTTCACCGCTGCAGTGCGCTGCCGTAACGCCCTGTATCGTCTTAGTTGTTATTTACACGTTAGAGCGCAGCACTGTCGCCCGCTGTGATTCTCCGCACCCCCATCCATCATTCACTGCAGCTGATGGTCGTTCAGCAGGAGGGGGAAGGGGTGTTTGAAGAGTTCGACACTTCTCCGCTAGGGACCACCACAAGTCGATGCCCTAGAGATGATGGCGATTGCGGCGGTGAATTAACCAACTACCTCAAACCGTATTAGAAATTTTAACCTGGGCTGGCGACTTCTATACAGTATATATATTTAAAGGTTGTACTAACCTCTGAATAAAAATTAGCTTTTATTTTTAAAAAAAAATATGCCTATATACTTTCGAAAAATTTGTCCAAATACTTTAACCTTTCTTTCAATATGGTCTTTATTAAAAATTTTCGGTAAAATACAATTTTTTTTTCGTTTCGCCTATTATTATAAGAAATGATAATTTCCACCTTACCCTTCAGGTTTGACTTCACAAAAAAAAATTTATATGAAGAAATACTACAAAAATCTCTAAGCAAAATATGTTTACGATTTAAGCATAAACATTTCTTGTAATTGCAGTAGATTGGTTTTTTTAAATAACGACTTACGTCAGTCTTTGGTAAGTTTAAGATAATTATTCTTGCATCACACTGACAACATTAATAGTTCTTGACGCAGGAGGGATTAGTTAGAAAATGTAAAGAAATGCTAGGAGCATGATGCTTTAATCTGATAAATTCATTCGAAAGTAAAAATCCCTCTTTCCTTTACCTTGTTATACACGCATAAAACATTTCAAATCCCAGAAAAACAAATAACTGCATTTTCTTCTTTCACTAGGAAAGGGATTTTCTCCTTCGGGAAGACGCAATAAAATGCAAATTCTTATCCAACACGAAGGATGAATGAAAATGAATGTGGCGGAGGATTTTTA